>NW_015092359.1:770672-903204 GCF_001431845.1 Calidris pugnax | reverse complement strand
AGGCCGGGCTGGCTAGAAAGAAACCAGCCAGAGATGGTCTCCGCTCGGTCTGTAGCCACAGTCCAAAGGAATAAAGCCGCCCGAACTGACCCACCACAGAAACATGCAGCTGTCCGGGTGAGGAATGTCTGACCTGTCTGGCACTGGTAGGAGGACAGCAAAGACAGCGCCTGGGAGCAGGTCACTGATCTGCTCAGCCTGGTGGTGAGCTTCAGGAGGGACTGGAAAGGTTGAGGTCCATTTGGGAATGTGAAAGGGAAACAGACTGGTGGGGACACAGCCTGTGTCATCCTTAGGGAAAAACCAGCAGGTGGAGGCTCCAGGAGAGGCAGAGGGTCCCCTGCCCTCTTGTCCCCGGGCAGAAGGAGGGGAACGTGGAGAGGATGGGGGGCAATGGAAGCAGGTACCTGCTCGGGGCAGCAGGAGAGTTTGCTGAATCGTGATGAATCACGACATGTGTCCTTCACTGGGTAAAAAACTGGCTGGATGGCCGTGCCCAGAGAGTTGTGATTAATGGGGTGAAATCCAGTTGGCGGCTGATCACCAGTTGTGTCCCTCAGGGATCAGTTTTGGGGCGAGTCTTGTTTAATATCCGTATCGATCTGGATGAGGAGATTGAGTGCACCCTCAGTAAGTTTGCAGATGACACCGATCTAGGTGGAAGTGTTGATTTGCTTGAGCGTCAGAAGGCTCTGTAGAGGGACTTGGACAGGTTTCATCAATGGGCCAAGGCCAATGGCATGAGGTTTAATAAGGCCAAGTGCTGGATTTGCATTTTGGTCACAACAACCCCAGACAACACTACAGGCTTGGGGAAGAGTGGCTGAAAAGCTGCCCAGCAGAAAAGGACCTGGGGGTGTTGGTTGACTGTTGGTTGAACATGAGCCAGCAGTGTGCCCAGGGGGCCAAGAAGGCCAATGGCATCCTGGCCTGTATCAGGACCAGCGTGGCCAGCAGGAGTAGGGCAGTGATGGTGCCTCTGTACTGGGCACTGGTGAGGCCCCACCTCGAGTGCTGTGTTCAGTTCTGGGCCCCTCATTACAAGAAGGACATTGAAGTGCTGGAGCATGTCCAGAGGAGAGCCACCAAGCTGGTGAGGGGTCTGGAGAACAAGTCATACGAGGAGAGGCTGAGGGAACTGGGCATGTTTAGTTTGGAGAAGAGGAGGCTGAGGGGAGACCTCGTTGCCCTCTACAACTCCCTGAAAGGAGGGTGTAGAGAGGTGGGGGTTGGCCTCTTCTCCCAATGGAACAATGACAGGACCAGAGGAAATGGTCTGAAGTTGCGCCAAGGGGAGGTTTAGATGAGATATTAGGAAGAATTACTTTACTGAGAGAGTGGTCAGGCACTGGAACAGCCTGCCCAGGGAGGTGGTGGAGTCACCATCCCTGGAGGGATTTGAGAAACGTGTAGATGTGGCACTTCAGGGCATGCTCTAGTGGCTGAGGTTGTGGGGGTCTTTTGTGTGTGTGTGGTTGGACTCGGTGATCTCAGAGGTCCTTTCCAACCATGAAGATTCTGTGATTCTGTAATATGAAGAATCTGCCATTCTGTAGGTGTTTCCCGTTTTGGTGCCTGATTCATTAATTGTGGTCCTTCATTGAAAACTGTACACAGATTGGAACAAGCATCATCAAATCAGCATACCACATTTACAGTTTAAATTCAAATATGTAACATTCAGATTATCTTTGATTTTGAGATTTAAAAAAAAAAATATCTTGTGATCAGCTGCTGCTTTAAATATTACTATCAGCGAAGGACTACTATAAAAATCTTATTCTTTCTTCAGCATCCTTGTTTTGAATCAGCTGCAAGGTCACAAGAAAATAAAGAACAAAACATGAATAGAAATTTAGTGTCCTCGATTAGGGAACACACAGTACAAAACTGAAACAGACTTAAGAACAGAATAAATATTGGAAGGCGAATTCCTTTTCACACCTTAATAAAGCAGGAATAGATTAAATATACCGAATGTTTGTGGAGTACATGCAAACGTGTTAAGAAGAATCTTACCCATCTACTGAAAAGCATGTGTTTAAATGAAAGGCACTTCAGAATACTTCTACACTAATTCTCCTGTAAAGTGTCTTGCTTTTTGTTTGGCCAACTTAGAGCCATCCTGACTTTCGTTGTTTTCCGTAAGATAAGGTTCTGACACGTTACGCATAATTCTTTATTAATTCCTGACATGAGTTAGTCTCTTTTGAAAGTAAAATGCAAAAAAGTCATCAGGAAAATGTGTGAAAGCAGACAAATTTATCTAGCTAAAATGTGTCAGCAGAGGGACACAGTGTTATCTGTGGCCGGAAACATGGGTGATGCTTTGTTGTTCTTGTGTACTTGAACTTAGAAAAATGTTACAGTGAAAAAGAATGGCCTGTTCTGGAAACCAAAAATAATTAGGGAAATTGCAGATTTTGCTCTTGCACCTGGGTTAATGGTGTATTGAAGCACCTGAAACACTAAGCAGTGTAAAAGTTTAGGAACTTCAGGACCTCTATTAATGCTATCATGTTATCATTTCTCTGCAGATAGCAAGTCGTGATTGTCCTTTGAGTGGGCCTCAAAGTTTCCATTTGTGTTTTGCTAATTTGAATGTGATTCTGTTCGCTTCTGGCTATGCGCTCTGGCTGTCAATCTCTTATAAAAATGCTTTGCCTGATTTGAGGTTTCAGGACAAAGATATTGCCAAGTAGTCTGGTCTAATTAGCCCTTTCTAAAGACCTAATCAAGATAAGGCAGGTACCTTTTGGTGTATTAAAAGCCTTCTATGGAGGCTACAAGATATCGTCAACCAATTCTACTATATGGTGAAATCATACATTTTCCTTAGTGAAAGCAAAACTTTTCAGCCGACATCTGAGATAAGCGCTCTCTGTCCAGACCGTCTTTGCTGGCTGGAGTGCATTTGTCTTGGGGTGTGGGGGGATGTGATACAGCTCCTGTGTCTCACATAACTTGCTGCCAAGTCCTAGAGAGTACAAGTCACTACTGCTTTTAATGAGGAGACAGCTGGATGAGATAAGATAAGATGAGATCTTTCGATCTCCAGGTAAGATCCACAGGATACTTCATTACCATTAGGATTTTACAGAGATAGCTAAGATGCAGTTGTGTTGGTGAGAGCAAGCTGCCTCTTTTGCAACAAAGCCCAGAGCATCGCCGTATCTTTCTGCTAAGGGGGGGCTGCATACAACTTAGCTTTGTCCTTCAGATCTGGTCTCTCCTATCCAAGAGTAGAAGGCTGCTCCTGTTCTCCAAGTAAGATGGTGCTGTCTGCTCGAAGTGCCATGACAGATCAGCACAATCTGAGAGGGTGGTGAGGCACTGGAACAGGTTGCCCAGAGAAGCTGTGGCTGCCCCATCCCTGGAGGGGTTCAAGGCCAGACTGGATGGGGCTTGGAGCAACCTGGTCTGGTGGGAGGTGTCCCTGCCCATGGCAGGGGGGTTGGAACTCCATAATCCTTAAGCTCCCATCCAACTTGAACCATTCTATGATTATATGAAAACTACTGCTGCACTCGCAAAGGGAAGGAGGAGAACCAGCACAACACTCATCCTTCTCTATTAGTTCTGCTAAATAGGGAGACATAGTCAAAGTCTCACTTTTGTATCTCCTCTTCTGGAGGAGAACTCTGAGAGCCTCACCTTTCTTTGTGTGCTGAGTCTGGGCTCCCTCTCCCAGTGCCAGCTCACCCAGCTGTAAGTCCCACAGTTCATAGGCTCCTCTCCTTGGGAGGATTTCTGTGTCCGGGTCTCTGCCCACTGATAGCAAGTTGAAACTCAGCTCACAGAGACTCAGGCAAGTTATGTCTGATACATCAGTTGCAACTTGATAAAATGCTAAGTAAGTTTGCCTATCCATAGGAATGAGACAGAGTAATTTAAATGGTTAAAGACCTCTGGAGATGTTCTTCTTCCTCTTCAAGAGCATCTGACTCACCCTGAGAACAGGCTGAATTTAATTTACAAAAGAGAATTGTTGCCCATGGATGCAAGTTGGTTTGTGTTTCTTTTTCTCAGCTACTCCACTGAATTTCCTTGTGGGGCTTGCACACGACTTGTGCTCTATGCATGCATGAATGCCTTCTGAAATGCCTACAACAATTATTTTTCAGTTCCTCAGCCCAACCTTTCCTGATGTTTCCTCAGCTCCTTCCTGTGCTGGCATGTTTGGAAAGATCTTCCAGTCCCGACTGTGTACTGGCTGACTCAGCCACCACATCTAGCAAGCTTCCTACTTCTAGCTGCTTCCACTTGCTGGACCCTCCTATGAGCCAGAGTTCTCTTGGAGATGTAGCAAAGTGACAGGTTTTCTCTTCTCTTGGCCAGCAACCTTCTGTCTCTTTCCTTGCTGAAAGTAGCAATGATAGTTAACGTGGCAGGATTGGTTTGTAGCTTGAGCGTAGCGTCATGTGCTATGGTTTTTGTACACCAGGGAATTTGAAGGAGACAATTTCCACTAGGTTTGCTGGACTGTTGAATTTGCATATGGATAGAAGCCGTTTAACGTGGCAGGATTGGTTTGTAGCTTGAGTATAGCATCATGTGCTATGGCTTTTGCACACCAGGGAATTTGGGAGACAATTTCCACTAGGGTTGCTGGACTGTGCAATTTGCATATGGATAGAAGCCAGCAATGTTGTCTATAAGAGGTTAAGTTAACACTCATCAAAGATGCAAGTTTGGTGCTTCAAAGCAAAGACCAGGAAAGGAGGAATCTTTTTTGCCTGGTTTTGCGACAACATTGTGTGTGTCCACCAAGTGAACTGAATTTTGCTCTACCAACATACATCACACGTACTCTTTTCTGGCAACAGGTACATGCCTTTAACCAATCTGAGTGTTGATTCAGAGTTGTGAAAACCCCAGCACTCCGTTTCTGTGGCCAAAGATTTCTGCTTGTTGATATCAAGCCAGTGTGTTTTCAGTAGTTTTGGCTTTTCCTGCTGAGGTCTCTGTCGAGTGGTACAGGAAGGATGTGCGCTATTTCTGCTGCTGCCGCCAAGTAAAGCACTGAATAAATGTCAAAATATTTGCATCCTAAATAAGCTGCCCATTCTTCTTTTTTCCTGTAGGGCATAATCATTTTTATTCCATAAAGGTTCTCTCACTCCATCAAGATCAACCTGGCCTACTTTATATGTAAACTTACATTTGCCTGGCTAGATCATAATATTTTTTTTATTCTAAAACCAAATTGGAAAACTTGTGAACATCTAGGCAGAGTGAATATTGCAGAGTCTGATTCTCCTCTTTTCCTCTCTTGTGTGCTTTCTTGGTCCTGCACAAAGCAGGCTTGAGCTTTGCCTACCTGATCTGAGAGCATTTACAGCCCCACAGGTGAACGATCACACAAGTTACTGGCAAATAAAGCTGGCTTTTCAGCGAGAAATTGCCAGTCCCCAAGGAATGTCGCCTTCCCCCAGATGTGTTCAACACTTAGCAAGCCCACCCTCTGTAAATTTTTAAATGCCATCGTGGCTGTTACGGTGCTCTGATCATTTCTTTGTTTTCATTATTTTGCCGTTTGCACCAATGCAGATTGACTGGATTCTGTGGAATTGCTTCTGGTTTCTATGTGAATACCTGTCATCTTTGCATCTCAATCAATCTCATGGGAAGGAGTAGTTAAAAAAAAATAAAATTAAAATGTACTTTTTTTCTGACAAGCAGATGTTACACTTCAGCTAATGTTCTTTGGTATCTAAATGTTATAAAAATGATCAAAGAGATGGTGAAATATTAAGTAGTTACTTTCATTGCCTCAAGGACAAACCCAATGAAGCTTTAGTGAGCCACTGGAGTGAGCTACGCTACTTGATATGCAGTTTAGTGTTTACCAGTTACTCTGCAATCAGATATCTATCTTTATGAGAGGTAGCCTGCAAACCTTAAAACGATTGCTGGGTCGGAATGAATGCAAGCATGACATCATGCAATAATTTTCATTGGACTCCTTGACAGAGGGGGAAAAAAATGAGACAAGACCAACAGATGAAATAAGCTAAGAGTGGGGATTTAGATTTATAGTAGAGAAAATCAGGTGCAGGTGGAATGTGATGAATTCTGCAATTCTTCAGCATTAGGAGAAGGAATCGGAAGAATCTCCTTCGAGAGGATGTACATGATGTTTATTTGTGCAAAGTGACCTTGTGATCTAAAAGCTATTAATTTGCTAGCACAGAACATGATCGCCACCCCGTGGTTGCTGGTAGAATTAGGCTAATGTAATGTGTTCCCTAATTAAAAAGTAATTAGTCCTCCTGCTGTCTGCAGCAAAGGTTTTTGCATGCACTTTTGGCTGCAGCTGGGAGCTCGAAGGGGATGGAACAACGCTGGTTGCTCCCTTGGGAATGGAGGTTGAGAGCTAAGGTTCTAGCATGACTGGGGAAAGGGGATTTATTTTGGCGATGTTTAGCTTCCAAAAATGAGAGTCTTACCTCTGTATGTGAGCTACGTATTTTGCAAGTTCCTGAGTTGTCATAATTTGACTTGATTTGCATAGGATGATGAAAGGCGTATCCCAAACAAAAGTGATATGGGGAAAATGTATTTTTCTGTAAATCTACAATAGAAATTGCCCAAACATTTTTCTTGAAATTTTCCATGAAAAAATCAGCCTGGTACAAATGCCTAGAGGGGACTATCCGCAACATTAGTCATAGTTTAATAAGAATATAGCCTTACGCTTCCTTAGCAGTTTTCTGAGAGAAATCTCTGCCTCCGAAGGGTAATTTTGTGCGGGAAGCTATCTGTATGGAGGCTGTTTTGGCTGAGAAGTCTTTCTCCTTTCGCAGAGGAAGAGGGGGAAGATTAAGCCCCTTACTCTTCAACTATCTTATGTAAGCATCTTCTTATCTTAAAACTTCAGCTCAGTTTAACAAATTTATCAGCAACGTAAAATAGAAGCCCATAGTGGGGAATGTCAGGTGGTGTTTTTAAGAAGCCTGAATGCTATTCCTATCTGTATTTTTGTGAACACTTAATGTTTGTGCTACCGTAGGCCAATAAAGCCAGGTGCAGTGCAGCCAAGTAGAGAAGAAACCTTCCACACATCAGTACTGCTGTATCCCTCTGCATGGGGAACTTGAGTTCTACGTGGGACAGTTGGGCTGTCTGGGGATGGTCTTGTCAGCGTCCAGGTCTTGTAGTCCTAGCGTGCAGGAAACTTCTGCAGCGTGGACCTCAGCTTTGATGAGGAAGAGAATTTTGTATAGCATGTAGTGAGATCTGGCTGATGCTGCTTGGTTGGTTTTCTGCATCTTTGTGTTGGCTGATAAATCCCTCATCTCTGAGAGGAGCTGGTGCCTTCTCAGAATACCTCTGCAGTGCCGTACTGTTTCTAAGCTATTCAGAGAGGGGATCCAAGGGTGGCCAGCACAAACTTTACTCACCTGTAATTTAATTTCATTTAGGACTTTAAGCTCTGAAAAGTTAAGTGAATGCATTTCACCCACAGCGCACTTAACCTTCAGCACAAATTAACCGGTACCGACTGCCCACCCTATGGTGGGAGCTTAAGCTAACGTTTTTCTTCTACCAAATGCTTTTCCATCACACCGAGATCCTGTAAAGGACAGGAATAAATATAACCAGTCACCTCAAAATCAAGATTGGAGGTGAAGAAATATAACTGCAGCGCAGTGTTACCATAGTAACAAAAGCTCTAAAGTGATCTAATCTACTGTTAAATTCCGGCTCAGAGATGAACAAAATCAACATAACAGAATAAATGTTACATTAAAAAGGAAATGAGGATATTTTGAGAATGCTATTATGTTTGTGTCCCAAAATATAGCATTAAAACCATATTTGAAAAGAGGGGGAAATTTTAAGTTTTTGAGTTGCACATTTACCGTATTTGTTTCTAATTCGGACTCTAATTAATACCCAGTGGGGTTAGCTGTCAGGTGACTTTTTAACGTACTGCCTGAGTTCACTCACATGGATGTACTGCTTTTCAGAATATTCCCCTCCTGTCACTCTGGTTGCACAGATGGAGAATGGTGGTCTGTACACTGTACGTTCCAGATTTTTCAAGCCATTCAAGCCTCGCACCCCTTGCTGTTGCAGGATCTAAATGAGTTTGAATGCTGAATCTCTTCGAAAAATTGGGTTAGACCGTGAGGAGCCTCTGAAGGGGCTTGCATTGCTGTGCAGAGCTGTTTTCAGCTTGTGTTTCTCTTTGTGGTGAATGTTGGTATGTCAATAACTATTTTCATTCTGTTTCAAAAAAGAAGCAAATCTCTAAAACTTGCCATGAAATCCATTCCCCACAAAAGGTTTTTTGAGACAAATTGAAGTCCTGAAATATAAAAGTTTCTTGCGTCGTTTCTTGGTGTATCACTCTGAATATGGATACCATGAATACCTGAGCTGGCTGAAAATACTGATTTTTCTTCTGAGTTTTGTTTTAATATAGTTAAGGACATTGGAGCTTCAGCTATCAAGGAAGATTGGCTGTTATTTTGGTTAGGGGACAGGACGTTGTTTGGTTTTTTTTATGTTAAGCAGTCTCTGCTTGTGCTGTAAGTTTGAGATTTTAAATACCTGCTATTTAAGCATTTCTAAAGTAGATAAGATGAGAAATTCATAGTAGTAGAATAACTGAGTTCGATATAATTTTGATATATGTGTAATAATGTAAAACTAGATAGAAAATATCTGAACTAGCACCAAGACATTTGAAATAATTTCCAAAGGAATTAGATAATGGACATTTTTAAATGTTTGATATAAAAAAAAAATATTTTAATGACCGAGTTTGACCAAAACCCCAGATTCAGAGGAATCCAAGCATCTGGCATATATTTCACAAGATGTGTCTTTATGATCAAAGGCACCCCAGAATTTCTCTCTTCTTCGTACTGAAGAATAAATTACCTTTGTATGTATTTCAAAAGTAGGTCTTCGACTGTATTTCATCAGCAAGAAACAGGTGAAAATAGAATTTGCAGAGCATGTCTTTTGGTTTACCTTAATAGCTTATAAACAGCATGTGAGCAGCATGTTTTAGAGTTAAGTTTTTCTTTTCCAATGGGAGGAGATGTGCTCTTAGAAAATGACAACTCATTTGCATGCAATTTACACAGTGCATTTTTGCAGGAATACATTTGACTTTTTGCACTTTTCTCTAGTAGTTGCACTTAATTTTCTCAGTGCAGAATAGAAGCGTTAAGATCAGATTTTAAAAGACAGATCCTACATTCTTTGCATACGTAGACTTAAGAGCATGATTTGCAAAGGAGAGAGGCCCCTCTTTCTAGCTCTCTCTTGCACACTGTGTAAAATCTAATATTTTTTTTTTTCCTGGTATCAAATCATGTGTGTGCTTCTTTCCCCTTTATACCGTGCTGATCACTGTGGTATCTTCTATAAAGGTCTTGCCTCATTATTGAAAGGTAGGAAAAGTAGAGCTATTTCTGAGGCAATAATCCTTGCTTTTATGGTCTATTCTCCTTCACACTGATAGCTTGAATTTGAAACTCTCATGACATTTTGCAGGCAATAAAAACCAGAGGAAGAACGTGTTGCTTTTTCCCAGCGTATTCTTATTAAGCTAGGCAGAGCTGCTTACAAACTTGGTGCAGTCACTGTCACCAAATCCAGGTAAATGAGGAAAAAGAGCAATTTCCGTGAAGGATGGAGCTAGAGTTTCCTTCAGCTGCTTTACAGGTATCCTTTTACTTTTTCAGCTCAGTTTGTCCTCATTCTGTTTGAGCCTTCACTGAACTTAAATGGATGAAGTTCTCTGGGGAGGAAAAAAATACCATCATTCTCCTCTCTCAAACTAGGCACTAAAAAAAAATATTCTGAAGTGCAGTGTAGTTTGCAAAGGTACTGGGATAACTAAAGAGTCTCTGTGCCCCATGTACATTAGGATGTACTATGCTGTAATGGATGTGTTTGGAGTTCTGTTGGAGCTACATAGTGTCCTCACATTAATGTAGTTAAGTAAATAGTGCAAGGTGATATATGTTGATACAGAGGAACAGAGTCAAACTTACGATTCAGTTTTCAGGCATAATCTCCTCAGCAGGGTTAAGATCCCTGTTGCACGTGGAATACGCCAATGGATGCAAAAAAATATTTATTCTGTTTCTTTTCATACTTTTTATATATATTTTATGGGTTGCTTCAGGTAAAGATAGCAACATGCAGAGAATCTTGTAGGTGAGTACCACTGATGTCTTCATTTTGTCAAACCTGAATTATGATTTTAGTTACGTTTAGAGCTTCTGTTGTTGTTTCAATCCCTATAATTCTTGCATTGTGCAATCGTATTTTAAATGGACTGAGCAACATAATTTAGTATTTAATAACTGAGAAAGGGAAGATCTAAGTGAGAGCAAAGAGGTCTAGGCTTATTATAGAGGAAGCAGGTGGTTTACGATGCTATGATAGGATGGGAATGTGAGAAATTTCAGATCCCAACTCCTCATCAAACTCTGAGCAATTTTGAGTAGAATTTTGTAATCCTGAGAAATGGCCTGTTAAAACCTTTTAGTTACTGCGACCTTTCTCCTCAAGACTGTGTGCAGCTGCCCAGAGCAGCCAGCTGCTCCCAGCCAAATTGAGACTTAACGTAAAAATGTCGAACTTCTTATAAATATGTGGCCTAAATATAGTGGGGAAGGAATGTCAATATGGGTGAAAGTGACAAAGAAGAACACAGATCTGCAGTACAAAATGTCTAAATGGACAGGAGACAAAGTTAGCAAAAAGAAAAAAAAAGTTAGTAAAAAGAAAATGAAGATCCAAAAACTTAGGGGTGACTACTCTTTTATTAAGTCCGTGTGTGTTCTCTTGGTGTTTCTCATTGCCAACCGCTTAGCAGATAAGGAACACACGAGTGTCTCTTATGGGGAGTGATCAATGGTCCATGTGTCTTGTTTCTGATATTGGCCAGGAGCAGGTATTTGTGAAAAAAACAGAGAGGCGGAGCAAGTCCATAGTTACACTTCTCCCAGCACTTCTCCAGCTTCTGGTAGTCTGTAGTTATTGACTAGCAGATCAAGCCTGCTGCTGTAATCACATCTTTCTGGCTGTTATAGGTCATTCCTTCCATTAACTTATCTATTGCTTTTCTGGTTTTGTCTTTCTAGACCTGTTTATACAGCTGGCTCCCACAGTGTCCTTGGCAATGTTTTTTGACATTCTACTTATACATTGTGGTCAAAAAGATAAACCTGTTTTCTTTTCCTAATTTTAAAACTGCTGCCTGATAACACAGAAATTAGGAAGCATCAAGTCAAACTGGGGTATTGTGAATAACTTGTTCTCTAAACCTCTTTGCGATGACATTCCTTATTTTTGCATGATTCCATCTTAACTTTCCTTGGTCATTATTTTCAAAGTTTAGAAAACCTTAGTCTGTGTGATCTTGTGTATAGATGCTGTGTTGTTTCTTGCATCATTTGGTTGTCCTTATCTCTTTTCTTCTGCTGTTCTGTCCTGTTAGAGATGGGGTACCCAGAAAGGCATGCAGTATTCAAGCTATGGGAACACCATGGGTTTATAAAGTGGCATAATGATGGTTTTATGGCTGTCTTTCATTCCTTCTTAATGATTCCTACCTTTCTATTTTCCCTGTTCGTTGCCCCTGAGCTTTTCACAGAACTATCCATAATGACTCCAAGATCTTTCCTGAATGCTGAGAGATAATTTAGAGTACATTAATAAATATCTATATATATTTAGACTGTTTTTCCTCAAATGCTTTGCTTTAAATTTCACCTGACATTGATTGATTTCTCATCATTCAGTATTGTGAGATCATTCTGCTACTTGTCGCAGTCAGTTTTCATTTTTAGTACCCTGAATAATTTTTACTCATGAGGGAACTCTGTTGCCTCACTACTCATTGCTTTCCTGAGCTTTAAATATGTTGAAGAGGATTTGTATGGGCCCACAGTTTAGCTTCCCTATGTTATGAAAAATGACTAGTTATTCTTATGCCTTACATCCTACATTTTAATAAAACATTTATCCTTTAAAGGACCTTCCTTGTAGTTCCATGCAGTTTAATTTTTTTAGAAACTTTGGTGAGAAGTCTTGTCAAAACCTTACTGGAAATCCAAGTGGAGCAGATCAATTGAAATGGCCTCATCCTCATCTATCATCTCTTTCAGAGAGCTTGAAATACTCTCATGAGATGTGACTTTGAGTCTTGGCTTTTCTATGTTATATTTATTTGTCTTCCTGCTGCTTCTTTCTTTATTACAGTTTTTATCAATTCACTTGATATAAAAGTCAGATTTTGCTAGTCTGAACTTTCCCTAGTTTTCCATTAGTCCCTTAAAGAAAAACTCAGAAGTCCATGTGTCTCTGCCGAAGCCTGTTTAAGTGAGGAGTACAGTGTGATTCCTTTTAGGACTCTTATGGGAATGTTACTACTTACTCTCTTCTGATTTTAAACCTTCTTCTTTACATTTTAGTTTTAGGTGGTTTCTCTGACTTTTCTCCTGCAAAGAAATTGTGTGCCACCTCTCTTAATTATTTCCTAGCCAACATTGAAATAATTAGTTTCAGTTCTCTGATAAAACACAGTCCTTTTGACCAATTATTGCTTCTAGAAACTCTTCAGCAGACATGCTACTATTAATATATTATTTTGAAAAAAAAACTCTTTGCTTTTTGTAACTTTATCCTTAAAATCTCTTTTGCCTGTCTGTATTATGATTTTCAGATTTGACTCCTAACATGCTTGTCCCCATTTTCGTCAGCTCAGCGAGGCTTCCAGTTCTTGATTTGTTGAATTTGCTGGAAGATTGACTGTGGCTTCCAATGTGATTTGTTATCTTCCTTCCTTCACAAGAAAAAAATGAAATGGTTAACAATATTGACGTGCAAATTATCTCTGCAAGGCACTGAAATCAATCCCGTGGTGAGGGATTCCACCACCCCCACTGCTCTCAGGAGACTTGACGGAACATGAGGATAAATGAAGACACAGCAGTGTGGGCTTCACTGTGCTGCGGATGCGCTGCTGGCTGCAGGCAGTGTTGCTGTATCTCCGGAGCTAGTGCTACTGGCAATGGGTAGATTGAAGCTCCGTAGCTTTCCTACCTCCTCCCCTCTGCCTCAGGGTTGCCTACAGCAGAGCTTTTTGCTATCTTAGGTGTCTGAGGTATGCCACCTTAGATGGACATTAACTTAAATCCCAAACATAGCATTTGTCGTTCACTTTGTGTGCCTCTGTATGGTTTCTACCAAATATCCATGTATGTTCTGAAATCAGTATCGCATGAAAACAGCAGTGTGAAGGCACTTCATAGAATCACAGAATGATACGGGGCTGGAAGGGACCTCTGGAGATCATCTAGTCCAACCCCCCTGCCAGAGCAGGTCCACCCAGAGCAGGTTGCACAGGATGGTGTCCAGGCAGGTTTTGAATGTCTCCAGAGAAGGAGACTCCACCACCTCCCTGGGCAGCCTCTGCCAGGGCTCTGCCGCCCTCAAAGGAAAGAAGTTCCTCCTCATGTTTAGGTGGAACTTCCTATGTTCAAGTTTGTGCCTGTTGCATCTTGTCCTGTCCCTGGTCACCACTGAAAAAAGACTGGCCCCATCCTCTTGACACCCTCCCTTTAAGTATTTATCAGCATTTGTTATTCAAGTGCCTCATTTATTTTGCTATTAATATGCCAAGTGCTGCTACTGTCATCAGTAGAACATCTTGCAAAGAAAATGCTTCTTTAAAAGGAGAATCAGCAAGCTGGTTCACCATCTTGGAAATAATGAGAGGGAAAACCGTAGGTACGTGCTGTCTTGACTATACAGAAGGCTTGCTCTTCCGTTTTAAGGTGAGCCTTTATAAATATCTTGGTCAGAGAATGCAAGGGTAATGGCAGGTGGCTGAAGGGAGGAAAGGTGATGTTTCTATAGCAGGAGGTTTTATTGGCAGGAAGCAGACTTAAGTTTAGACCTACAGCCAGTTTATGAAACAAACAAAACAAAAAAACCACAAAAAAACACACCCCAAACCAGATTTCATCAAGAAAATATTTAGGAAAAGAACAAATATTGAGCTTCTCTGCATGGGATGCTCTCTGTGTGTGTATTTCAGGTTTGCTTTGTCTACTTCGTCTACTCTAAGGGCTAGGACCTGCGTTTTAGGATATTCTGGTGAGTGTAGTAACATCTTTCTGATGAGCTACCCTGCTGCCTGCCAGGTCAGTCCAAACCTGGACCTCACAGCATTTAATCTTCAGGTTTAAACTTCAGTTTCATATACTAAATACAGGGACTATATCTGCATAGCAATAAATGCCTCAGGTGCAGTAAACACAGAAGTTGCTAAGTTTGTGAAGAAACATGTAGGATGTTAGTTGTAAAAACTAAACTTTGAGAAAAAAGCCTTTCTGTGAAGACATGTAGTTTCAGAATCTTTCAATTTTTACAAGGTATTTAGGTGACAATTTTGTAAAACTTATAAGAACAAAAGGTCTGAATGAATTAGGACTTTCTCCTTATGAAGTTGTACATAACTGCCACAATGTTAGTAAGTGTGGTATTTCAAATTTCAAGAATCCTTTTATGTGGAAGTATTCAGTATTTCATGACTCTGAATTTGGAGTTTTCCAAAGCTTTTTACAGGATTCACTCATATTTTCTGTTGGACTCTACTATCAATTGTTTTTAAAATAGTTAAACAAGCCTTAAGAAGTATGGTTTCTGTAGTCTTGGTTTTTCGTTGGCATTCCTAGCTTTCCATTTTATAGGAATGACATTTGTTAGGTTACGTGTCAGTCTTTATCAGTTCTTCCTATTCACTTCAGTTTCACTTTTACATGAGAAAGACCAGTAGGGTTGGAAGAAATCTCCAATAGGTTATTTAATCTCCTTTTAACTGTAATAAAGGTAATTTCCCTACTGTAGACCATCTCTAATCCATGGATATCCCAGCCTAGGATATTGCCAGGATATTCCTAGTATGCATGATACCTGATTCCTAATGCTGTGTGCTGCTGTCATTATTTCACTGTATCTTTTCATTAATTTGATGAAGAAGTGAGTTTGGATGCTTAAAAATTTAGTCTTACATTTTCTTCTGAACAAGCAGGGTATAGGTTAATATTTTCTGTCAAGTTTTAAACACTTTTTTTTTTTTCCCCACATAAGTCACTTCTAGACTAGTCTTTGGACTGGAACACTGGTTTGTGTTTGTTGTTGACCTTGAAAATAACTTTTGTTCTTTATAAGCTACTGTATCCCACAAGCACCTTCAAAATTTGGCCCACCTATTCACAAAATGCATTAATTTCTCATAGTTTTAAGATTTGTAGGCCAAATGTTGAGTTTGGAGTAAGGGAAGGGGGGGGATTATTCTCACTTTGAATATTCTTTTCAAACATCTTTCCTTTAAACTCCATTTCTGCGGGTCTGTTACATATTTATATACAGTAATCAAATATGTTTTTGAAATGTAAAAGATTCTCGCAAAACTTTGAAATTATTTCCTTTTGAGTTAAGGTATCTGGAACAGCCACCACTTGTGTTTTACTCAGCCAGGGTCTTTCTCAGGTCTGAAAGGCAGAACTTTGGTACTCTTCTTTCGCTACATCTAAAGTAGCTCTCGCTCGGTGCACCAGTAGATCAGTAAAAGAATATCAATGTTGAGATCTGTGATGCAAATGTCAGAGAAAAATTTGCACTAAAAGCTAGTACAAAAGCTACCGGAGCTGTAGAAAGTTTCCATTGATTTGTATTAATATTATACCTTTGTGGGTAATTAAGCTGTTAACCTGTCAGCTTCATGTGAAACATTTTTAGCAATTTGTATCTTGTGCCTTACCCATAAGAGATGTAAGGCAAGTAATGATTTAAGGGCCTGTTCTAAGATGATACCACCACAGTGTTTCTAGTACCGTACCCTTTTCCATAAAGTTAACAGGCATTTGTATGAATCTGGAGTTCTTCACAATTAATTGCATCATAATACAAGTAAGCGTAGGATTCACCTGCATTTGGAGAGAGAAAATCAGATGGGTTATGCATACGCTTGTTCCCCTATTGGGAATGCAGAGCAGGTTGGTTGCACTTCCTTTTTATAAAATACACCAAAAATTCTGCTTAACACTGAATTCTGGGGTTGCTCAGAGTGTTCACATACAAGTGAACAACCATTGTGTATTTCAGAAAGCTGTAAATCCTGGTATGGGGCTGAATCTTTGGGCTGACAGTCCCTCTTCTTGGAGAGAGGGAGGAAACAACTTCCAGTGTTTTTCCTCCGTTTGTAGACTGTGGGGTTAGTTAGTATGCTGCAGCTGTGCAGATTTTCATTTCTGATAAAACTTAGCCTGAGAGGTATTTGCTGATGATTGTCAACAATCAAATGAATTATAGATGATGTTGGTAAACAAAATGCCGCCTTGATGAATGATGAGTTGGCTATACTATGACATGACTGCTAAGTCATTCAAAGCACTGATTAAACCCATTACAGTAAAATAATCACCATCCATTACCTTTAATGTCGTGAACTGACAACCTAGTTAAGGCAGCTGATGGTGTCAGCAAAATGATTTGTTGGTCCTCATGTCCGATGACAATAAATCACTTCGATAAATCAATGAGCAGTAGCAATAAAACAATATATTTTCATTTTTCTTGACATTCAATTACAGAGTGTGTATACAGACTTATTCTTAAACACTCAGTGATATGGCAGGATTCAGCATCCACCAGCAACTAATACATACAGTTGTTGAAAAATTATTTTGTCCAATCATGTTTTTCCCTTAGTTTTGTTTTCTGCTGCATCTGCTGTTGTGGTACACCACTTGTCTTACAGAGACAGATTCATTCTCAGGTATAAAAGGTAGAATTTTTACATTCTTTTCGACTACATCTGAAGAAGTTTCTTCTTCTAAATAAGTTTCTCTAGGTGTAGTATTTTTTCAAAATGTCAAGGATGGGTGGTAGCATTCCTGGTTTTTCTTCTTCCTAATAACACCTCTAGGCTAACAAAGTCTATAATTTGGCTTGTGAGTTAAAATAGAAAGTGCACTGAAACGTATGGTCAGCCAGAAATGAGTTCAGGCTTCTGTGCTGCTTGCAAATGAGCAGTCCATGATGCTGCCAAAACCCAGCTCAGCTGGCAGCCGTGGTCTTCTCTCTGTTCTGCAGTCATCAGAGCTGTGCTGAGCACCAGTCCTGACAGACAAATGGAGGGTATTTTATTTTAGAAGTGTACACCTGTATCTACCCATTTCTCTCTCCCTTCACAGATATGTTCATGTGTGCTTATGTGTTACCAACTTTTGGGCATGCATCAAAGTACCAATCCCTGAAGTCAATTGAAATGGAAATTATGAAGGGCAAGACACCTCCCAAAGACTTGAAATGATCATATATTTTTATTAGTTAAGGCCTTTTTAGCTATAGGTTGACCAGGCTAAAATCCTTTTTTTTTTTTTTTCTTTTTTTCCCCTTCATTTTCTTCTTTTGGCTAAAGTAAAGGTTTAGAATACTACAACATTTTACTCTGGGTTCATTCCTCTGCCCCACCCATGAGCACACGCACCATTAGACTCTTAAAACACACAGAGGAATTCACAGGGCATAATTTTTAACATAATTCAGAGAAATGCCAGGTGGGTAATAAGAAGAAAAAGGTGGAATACCAGGTGGCTGTGGATCCTCTGTACTGAGCCCTCTCACCATTCATATGCCCCACGTCTCTCTACTTGGTTGGACTTGATTTGTTTGTCTTTCGTTGTAGGGAGTTCGCCATCAGCAGGAACAGGTCTTTTCCACATACGTGTGAAGTGAAAAAGGGTCTGTGGTGGTGTTTTTCCCCAGTGTAGTACCGAAGGTTCATAGAACTATAGAATGGTTAGAGTTGCAAGGGACCTTAAAGATCATCAGTGTCAGCTCCTGCACAATACACCAAGCCTCCTCTGAAAACAAGATTCAATTTTTTTCTGCTTCTGGACCCAGCTCAGTTTGAGGAGGTGATTTAGCAGGGGATCTGTTTCCTTGAGCATTTGGCTGCTGAAGACAGAAAGATCATCATGGAGATGAAACTTTTTTGATGTGGCTATATCGTGTGGCATATGAAAGATTTTCTCATTTCTTTCTAAAAATGGATCTGTCAGTAGAGAATGATTGGTCTCACTGGACATATGGGCAGTTAGAACTAGAGAAGCTGAATGTCACTAAGGGATGGTAAAAATGAACTGTTTGGCTGTAAATTATTTTTTTATGTCATGTTTAGATTAGAATATAGAAAATGCAAGTAGTCAGTATGAGTTACGTAGCAGACACCAGGATGTGTCAAGAAATGGTCTGGTTTTTGATGAAAGTAAACTATGATGGAGACCCCGCAGTGACTTTGCAGGAGGCATAAGTTGTCGATACTTATTCCCAAGGTAGCATCTACTGCACGTGCTTCTGAAATTATGACTTTCAGAACATTGTGGGACATTTGCTGTGTATGGGTTATTAAGAGATCATTTGAGATAACCATCTTCAATTTGATTCTGGAAAACCTCAGTAATTGCTCAGAAAATGGGCAGTAAAGCAAACTGCTGTCCTGTATCGAATCATCTGCCTGTGAGATCTACACGAGCAGTTAAAGTCTGTAAAAGGTAGAATTCAGAGAGTTTTTGTGAAAAAGTCAAGTTTTCTCAGTCTTTCTATTAAATGCAGTGGATTATTTGCGATCATCAGTGAGAATTGGTTTACTTTCTGTAATGGTGATTCATTTAGCTGATTCATACACTGTCCTCCAAACGGTGCACGCCTGTATGTTCAACCTCATGTCCTTTTCCAGGAACTTCTTGGCACAATGGTGCCTTCCCTCCAAAGCAGAGTGTGTGCCTTTTATCACCAGGCATGCTCTCACTGAGAAACTTGCGTCTTCAGGCTCTATTTTGGCTGGTTCATACTTGTTCTTACTTCATCAAGTTAGCTTCAAAATGGTCAGAACAGGGCTGGGAGCGTGGCCTGGAGGCTGAGCTTCCTTGGCTGCTGGCAGTGGGGTGCTTGAGCATCATGGATCAGTTGGTACTCCCTCCCGGTGTCATGCTGCTCTTGAAAGGAGAGGAGGGGAACAGTGTCTCCACCGGCCCTCTCCTCTGTTGCCTAAAGCTTGGACCAAAACCTACGGGAGATCAGGATCAGGTGCTCCCTCATCCCAGCCTCATCTGAAACACCGTGCCAATGGCCTCCGGCAAAGTAGTTCGTTTTGAAGTCAGGGCTGAAAATCAAAGCAATTCTGTCAGTGTCGAGGTGAGCACAGGGCATTAGAGTCCTCACCAGAGACAAAAAATGTCATTTGGTTTCCAAGCTCCGGAGCAAAGTTAAGATGGAATTTCATTTGAGTCTGAAGCAGGTCTGGCCATTTCTAAGTTTGACTTGGCTACCTGGTATTTCAGCTGGTAGAGACACAGACTAATCGGCAGTCTGTCTGTGGGGAACTATAGCATCTGTAGAGCATTTTTCAGGATATGCTGTTCCATACCTTGCTAACATGTAAAGAATAAGAAAATGGGTAATGTGCAATAGATTAACTTTAAAAATATTCAGCTGATAATAGAGTTAGGGTCTGAACTTTATCTGAGGAGTCATGTAATGCTTTTTTTTTTTTTTTTTTTTTGAAGTGAAGCAATCACTTTTTGTACCTTCAATGGCTAAATTACAAGACTGTTGTGCTATAGTAGTACTTACACACTGTACCTTTGGAAAGCAGTCATCGCTGTGTGCTGTGTATGTCTGAGAACATCTACTTGAAAGGGAAGGATTGCATGAATGAGGCAGAGGCAAGTTGTTACAAAATGTGCTTTCCCCCTCTTCATTTTACAATTTCTGGAGATCAGGCTTCAGTATTTCTGTTAACATTGCCTGAAGGTTAACAAGAATATGACACGACATATTTATTTAAAATATGTATTTTTACATAGGCATTAAAATTTTAAATATTTTTAAAGTTGTCTATCAAAATTACTTTCTTTCAGTATGTATGAGGAGACCCTATTACATGATAGTCAGTGGTGCTCCTGGACTCAGGAAAGGATGAATATATTAACCTTTTTAAAATGTCATCTATAAAATCCGTACAATGAAATAGTTAAGTATATAAGCTCCATCCAAATCAATATTTATTTCTTGGTAAAACTGGCTTTGCAGTATATCATTGCCATCTCTATAAACATTTCTATAGCAACCTTAACAATTCTGTCTGTTTCCTTCCAAAGCTGCTGTAGAATTTTTGAAGGTGCCCTAATTTTTTAATAGCACAAATATTAGAAGCTGACCCCAAAGTTTGCTTCCCAAAGCTTCCTTCTGGTCTTGCTCATGGCTGCAGGAAATGACAAATGAAAGCCTGAGACTGCACAGTTCCTGTCATCCAGCTTGAAAGATACAACAAGCCCTGGTGATTCCTGTAATGCATCATTCAGTATTGCAGTGTGTGGCTCAGAGAAGATTTGGCTCATTATGGCAAGTGCAATTTGAAGGTGTTCTCCAAAACAGGGTGGGGGGAAAGAAGAACAGGCAAGCACAATCCAGGAGAGAGGATTAAAAACATAAAAAAAAAAAAAAAAGCAGTGGACAACATCTGAAATGTAGCTAGAATTATTTTTTTGGTCACATTTGATTTGCTCATGGGCCAGTGCCGCCATCAGAGCAGCAGTGGAGTGACTTGTGACACAGCTGCAGTCAGCGGTGCCTTGGGGCTCGGGCCGGCGGGGATGCTGGCTACTGAAGCATCCTCTGCTCCTCGCAGAAAGTGCATCCCCACCAACTAGGACAAAGATCAGCGTAAGGACAGCGAGGGGGGAGGCAGGTGGGAGAAGAGGAGTACAAGCACATCCAATTTTTATAACTCTCGCAAGTGCTTTTCCTTTGTCTTTGACGCCTGCCCTAGAGTACACGCAGCACACTGTTAAATAACATCTTGTCACAAAGACCAAAGCAATGATTACACTCTGACTAGATTATTAAGGCAATTTTATTTCACACTTGTCTATTAAGGTATAGTAAGTAACCGTACAGCAAAGATGATCTTCCGGGAAGAGAATGAGAGGTTCTTTAAATTGCCCTGTTTTTTAATATCTTGCCATTGAAACCATCAGAGTGCCATACTGCAATCATGTAATAATATTTAAAAAAAAAACCAACAAAACAGAACAACCAAACCATCAAAAAAAGACTTTCTCTTTGTTAGGAATGCATTTGGTGTCACTGCTCACCAGCAGTTTATCAAACAGATTTTCCATTTTGTCAGCTCAGCATATGGTGTTCAAAACCTGATTTTTATTTTTTTATTTTTTTTTTCTTGCTAGAGGGTTGGGTAGAATGATGTAACCAGCTATTAAAAGCGTGCTTCCCAGGACTTGTTGGGGGAAAAAAAATTAAAACTTACATTTCATCGTTAAGTTTGCTGGTTTGGTTAGAAGGTAAAAGTCATTCACTTTATTTCCCTGTGAGGCTTCCCTACTTGCCAATAATCTCAATTTTTACCTTCATTTCTCCCATAAGAAGAACGTATGTAGGACTGGGGATTTGGTATGTATTGAGAATACATTTGTTTTTCAATTTTGGATTGGTAAATTGGAAAGATTTACCGAAATATTGGCGAGATGGTTAGAAGGTAAAAGTCATTCACTTTATTTCCCTGTGAGGCTTCCCTACTTGCCAATAATCTCAATTTTTACCTTCATTTCTCCCATAAGAAGAACGTATGTAGGACTGGGGATTTGGTATGTATTGAGAATACATTTGTTTTTCAATTTTGGATTGGTAAATTGGAAAGATTTACCGAAATATCAGAGCAAATTAACTATTAGGTGAAAATACAGGGATAAGCACAGTAGTATATGTATATTTACATCTGATCTTGCAGAATGTCCTCCAGAATAGCTTTTATATTGGATCTGTATTGGAATATCTATGTTAATGGAGCTTAAGAGCACCCTTTCTCACAGCTGTAGCCAGTTGGTGACCCATAGTCCCCGTGAAGTCTGTTACATTCCGAATATCTATGTTAATGGAGCTTAAGAGCACATTTACCTTTCTCACAGCTCTAGCCAGTTGGTCACCCATAGTCCCTGTGAAGTCTATTACATTCACATTATTTGCGGTGGTCCTGGCAACTGGACGCCATCTACTGTAAAGGGAGAAGGAGGAGAGGATACTTTTGGAGTATATGGCAAATGAACCCTCTGAAAAACATCCTCCAGCAAATCTAGCTGTACCTATGTAAGATGCTCCTGGCATCTGCTGACTCTCTGTAGTGATGGTGCAAGGGCAATGCGACCTCGGCATCTCAAACTTGCATGGACAGCTTTGTTGTTGGGACTTTATATTCATCACTAAGTGAATAAACCATCCCTGCTGTGGCATGGACACGCTCCCACCGAGCCCTCCCTGCTTCTGGTCAGTCACTTTTAATAGGGGGACACTTGCGTGACACCTTCAGCGAGGGAGGTTTATTTATCAGAGAGAGCCTGGAGCCTGTCTTCACTCCGGCTCAGTCCTTGGGAGAAGGATTTCTGTGGCAGAGCCTGATGCGTGGATGCACCACGAGGCTCTGCTTACAACTGGCATTTTTCATTGACGTTAAACAAATTGTTGAAAGAAAAGGATTAGAAAAAGAAAGGTAGCCCTATCTTTTTATTTCACCTGGGGGAAAGATTTCCTGCAGCAGAACTCTCAAGTGGTGGGGGAGATAATAGTTCAGTGGCTCTATGTCGCCTTGTTACACAGCTCCATGGGAGGCAGTGCCCCCTCAGCTGAAAAAAATAATGCTGTTTTCCACAGCCTAATGAACAAACTCCTTCGTAATGTGCACACCCAGCAATCAGGGGAAAAAAATACCTCAAAATTAATATATTATTAGTGTTCCCGAAGTGAAAGGGAATAAAACATTTTGTTCTTCAGATACAAGACTTTAATTATTTTTATATCCTATTTTGTTGTCCCTAGGAAGGGATCTGATTTCTTGTCTGAAAAAGGTTGTGATCAGTAGAAGGTTTTGTCAATGTAAAGAAATGCATGAGTATCTTCTCTATCTTTGCATTAACCTGAAAACAGGAATATTTCAGGTTGGGGTTTTTTCTGACATCTGCTTTTTCAGTATTTTTTTCCTAAATAATCTGCAGGAATTGCAGAATTTGTCTTATGTCATTCCTTGCATAGCCTTGTCCTGTTGAAACATTTATGAATCTTGTAAAACACAAGGGATCTCACTCCAAATGTTTATTTATACTGGGAGCCACACTATCTGTCTCAATTCACACAGGTTTTGTTTCCTTTTTCCTGGTGGCCATTCTGTCATAACACACCAACAGCAGGGAGTAGCAAACACTCGAAGCTAAAGGCTTCACAGATCAAGCACAAGTCCTTTTCTAATATATTTTCTTCCAAGGTACCTTGCAAATATTTGCAAAGACACACAAGGACAATCAGGCTTGATCAGGAAAACCAGCTGTGTCCAGACTCTGACACGATGTGGTTGTGGATTGGGAAAGGCAATACAGATATCCAGCAGGTTTGTATGATGACCCAAACCTGTAGCACATTTGTTTTTTTTAAATGATCATGAATTGCATTAGCACAAATGAAAGCTGATTGTACCCCCCCTTCGCTCCATCCGACCCTGTTCCTATTTGTGTAATGAGAGAGATCTTCAGATGACCTGTTAAATGCATTCATGGCAGAAAAGAAACATAATGGTAGAGGAAAGTCGAATAGTTTGTTTATTTTATTAAAATGGATAACATGGATTATTCATTACCTGCTTTGCTCTGATGGTTAATGAGATGTACTGAACTCCAAGGAATAGAGCAAGAGTAAATGGGTTTGTCAGTTATATCCTTAGTACTCATGGCGCGGCACAAGTCCGTAGGTCTCCATGCAGGACACCTCCCCAGGTAATAGAATATAATTTGTTATATATATATTTGGTTTATGTTGTTGTTTCATATATATTTGAGTTCTGCGTTGTGCTAATGCTTAGTTATTGGTTGTGGGTAACTGGGTTCAGCTGGGAAGGAAAGCTCTTGGGAACAGAATTTTAAGGATGTTTCTGTTGTAACTACTAGAAACAAGTTACCACATGGGAATGAGAACCACAGAGTACACCATGAGGAGGAGTCCAAAGTCAGTGCAGAGTGAAGCATGTTTCTGTGAGATTCTTGGTTTCATATGTTCTCTGATGTCTCTCCTGTCGAGCCAAAAAGATGGCATGATGGACATCCAGCATTGCTTCATTGTGATGTAATGATTAAGTACAGGGGCCTGCAATGAGACAGGCTTGTTAAAACAAGTCTGCAGTGTGCAAATATGGCTTTTCTGACGTAAAGGCAGAATAAAAAGGATTGGAATTCAAACATATATTCACAAAGAAAACTTGGTATTCATACTGAAGGTGCTTATCTGGCTGTCTAGAAAGATACTTGCAAGTTGCAACTTGAAACTATCCCAGTTGTGACACCAGAATGGGCTGAATCCTGCTTCAGAAATTGCAAAGATGCTGTAGGAAACTGGTATCATCATTTATGCTTATGGTTAGATTATGGTTACACATGCTGTCTTTCTCATTATTTTAAGTTTTGCAGCATCTTTAACCTAAGTAAATCAGTGAGGTATTTCACCATCCTCCTCCTATGACTCCACACTAGATCCCACATGCATTTGTGATTTAATTAATGGCTCCCTTAATTAATCATTCAGTGAAAGTCCTGAAGTTTATTTGTTTCTAATGTATGCAGTCCCTGTGGTTATTAATCAACTAAGAAATAAATCCAAAAATAAATAAATAAATGAAATGAAAAAGAGCAAAATTTTCTGCATTTACAATGTAAAAGTGAGGAAGTCAAAAAGCCAATGAATGCTAGAAGACGCTTTATTATGAATTGTCAATAAATATAACAATAAAACTTTTAGATCTCTGGAATCCTACCAAGATCACATCCCCTTCCATTATAGAAGGAATTTAGTACCAGTGAAAGATACACTGCAAAATGATGCCGCCTTCATGCGAGATGGATGTGCAGTATCAGCAGCCTGCACTCCCACACTATTTAGGTGTCAAATGGTCTGTAGGCTTGTAAAGCTAAACGGGGTGTTTGCAAAGAAATCTGTCTGTAAAGGTGCCACAACTGTAGTAAGTCAGCCTGGGAATGGCTCTGAGGCCTTTTCTGGTGCCTCCAGGAAACTCTTGTGCAGCAAACAGTTGTAACACTCTCCTTACTGTGCTACATCTTTTTTCTGCCATAGAAAGCTTTGTAAATTTCTAATTGCTGACGTGAAGATTACTAGGGCTGCACTATAAACACAGCCTTTTTGGGCACACCACAGCAAACCTGTTGCCTCTTAGACCTTGGTGACAGCAGGTACTTCTATGCTGTAAGTGGATAGGGACACTGTCTGGTCCTTTGGCAGTGTCTTCTTGGACCTTTGGGTTGTTCACATGTTTTTGTAGTAATTCCTGTATCTGAGCTAAAGTTCTTCCGTGTTTTCTTGCCCACTGGCAATGTTCACTTAAATACTTAGGTAAGGGAGGCTAGAGTCCTAAATCCCCCACTGCTGCCCAGAGTCTGTAGCTGCCTCATATAGACCAGTCCCATTTTAGTTTGCCTTTTTCTGGTGTTTTGGGTAGCTCTTTGGACCAGACCCGACCTCTGCGCATGGCATCTGCCAGTTATTGACACCTCTGTAGCAAGCTGCTTGCTTTACACAGTATTTCCATAAGCTAATGCAAACTCTAAACAAGATTGTGTTTTATTTTTGTGCAGCTTTTAACCACAGGCTGCTCCTGCCAGCTGGCCTCAGAAGACTTATTTTCCATCACCTGTGGTTGGTCACACTTGCCCAGTCTAAGAGTGCTGCTTATCACTGTTGTTTTAATGATATTGCATCCGGCGCCGCAATCCAGCTGGGATCCAAACACTCGTTTGTTTAATAGCAGAGCTGCAAATATGGCAGCTGAATGATAGGTGGCTGCGCACACGCTTTGAGAGTCCTTGCTTTTCCTGAAATTGCACTGCAGACACCACCCTCTAAACCAAAGCCCTCTGCACCCTCGGTCTGTGTAAGCGCTGCTCGCTCCTCTTTCCTCCTGAAATAGCTGCAGCACTGGGGATTACAGATGGCTCTATTTCACATCCTCCTTGCACCTCTCCCTCTCTCATTCTTCATAGATGTCTTCATCTTAAACCTATTTCTTTGCATGTGTGGAGGTGTTGATTTTTGTGGGGTTTTTCCCACTAAACTATGGTTTTGCTGTGTTCTCTGAGCACTTGGGTTGCCAAACTGGGGGTGGCAGTATTTGGGGTTGCCTCTCTGGAGGGAAAGCAAACTCTCCTGTAGCTGGGATCCTGGGTTGGTAGGGAGTAATCTCCAAAACTACAGGTAAATAAGAAATTTTTCACTTTGGAAGTTTAAAACTCTTGCTACTTATTTTTGTGTAGGTACATGGTAGGTCTCCTCTGGCTTAATTTTGTTTGGGATCACATGCTTATCCAGTGCTTCTATCGGACATTTGGTGTTTCAGTTATTGTTCATGGCAATGGTGTTTTGGTGTTTATCTTACTTTTCCTTTTCTTCATCCCAATGTGATGGCTAACTTCCCCCCTCTATTATTCCCCCCCGCTCCCCGCCCCTTTCAGTTCTTCATCTTTTAGCAGCCATCACTAGTTCTGTGTACAGACTTTGTTTTCCCCGAATTTATGTTTGTGCCAGGTTCTTTGTTAGGAATTCAGCATGGCCAATGGTCTGAGTCACTTTATGCTAATCGCCTTCTCTGCCTTGCTGTGTATCTCACTAGGCTGCCTCCACCACGTTTCACATACCACACGTTGGCTCATAAAACGAGAGGATTTCACGTGGTAAATCTCAGTTGCTCTGTATTTAGCGGCTTACTTCAGAGGTGCTGCAAATGTAGCATTGACTCCACTGACAATACATAGGTTGATGTCATGGTTCTTCCCTCAAATTCTTCCTCCTTTTTTTTCCATTTTATACACTTCAGGTCTTAACAGGGAGACCATTTCTAGGGCAGTAGTTTGAGCTCTATTTGCCGTGATTATTTAGTACTTTTGCAAACAGCTTGCTTAGTTTTTCTAGAAAAGGCTGTTCACTATGCACCCGGACAACAGTCTGAGTCTGTGCCAGACGGGGAGTCATCCTGATGAATATCACATCAGGGGAAGTGTGCTCATAGACTTGTATGACTATCGTGTATCATTTTTCTCTTCTGGGAAAATTTTACCTCTCTTTTCTCACCCACTGAAAAAAAACGCCAGCTTTTTCACAGGAATAGGATTTTTAAATCTGTTTGGTGAAAGGGAGCCCGGGTGCTGGACTGGGGCACAGGAAGCCTGGGTTTAGTCCCTAGAGCTGTTGCAGAACTTCGGTGACCTAGTCCAAGAGATGTCTACCCACTGCTTACCACATCTCCTCTGTAAGGTGACTCCTAGACATCATGGTCTGCCAAACCTACTGTAAGTGGTTTGGATTAGGTGGTGGTATTCTTCGGCTATGAGAGTAGCTATGTCTCAATACTGTCCCCTCCAGCTTAGTATAAAATGTACCCAGACCGAAAAAAAGTCAACCCAGACTGAGGAGGGAACATTTTTCAGATGAGGTTGGAGCTTGATAGAACTCAGGTGACTGAGCTTGCCCATAGGACAAATCTTTCTGTACACGTGGGTTGCGCAAAAAATGATGGCTGCACATTTTGCCTTGTTTCTTTTGTGCCCGTCAGTACTGCTCTCCTCAGCTTCAAAGATGAACACTGAAAGTCTAAAACAGTATTTGTAAAATGCACTTTTGCTGTACAAGAGAACGTAACAAGGCTTGTGAGACCCACCAACCCAAAAATGGTTGAAGGATTTTGATGTATTGAACTTTTACGCCACAATTTTCAAGGAAGCAGTTAATATACATCTGTAATATTTATGTTATGTATGTAATGCAATGCTCATTGATCTCCGGGTCTCGTGCCACACAAACAAAATATTATTTTTGCACTGATCCTGTAAATGAGAAGTACTTTTCTCCCCATTTTAAGGTATGGAAGTTAAGATGCACATGGATATGGAGGTTATGTAGGAGGTTTGCAATAGATTTATTGTTCTGTGTCTTACTCAGAACCTAAGCCAAATAGCTGGGGAAGAGAGAAACAAAACACAGGATGATGGCTTGAGCACTGTCAATAGAAACCAAATATTTGAGAATTTCAAACCTCTTTTTTTTAACTGGTGAATGTGGTTATCGTGCATGTACATTTTTTTTAATTGCACTTGTAGAGATTATGTACATATTGAGAACTCTAAAAGAGGGTCAACAAAAACGATGGAGTTCAGGTTGACTTTTTGACTATACTTATATATATCTTTGGTGTTCAGTTAAGTTGCCTGTGTTTAGTTATTTGCAACTTTTCTTTGCCTCGAGAATTCTCATGTCTTATTCAACATTCTACTCTGGTTTTTTGGGTTGCACTATTCTTATTTTTTTTATATTGCTATCACAGAAATAGATGTATTATAGCAATCTATAAAAATATAAGTTGTTGTGGGAAAGTAGTGCTAACTGTCAGACCTGGGAACGGGTCTGGCAAAAAACAGGGGGGTGGGTGTAGCCGTATGTAGAGAACTTCTTGGGATTCATCATCTTCAACAATTCAAATCATTATTCCTCGTTGTGGATAATCAACAGGGGGGGAAATTAAATATGCAGTTTTATTTAACAGAAATATTTTGAAGATGTATGGAATTCTTTGTGAATAATTCATGCTCTTTAAGATCAGAAGCGTTGAAACAAAAAAAAGGTGGGGAATTCTGCTGGGACATGCCAGTTTAGAAACAAAGCCGCGCTCTTTCCACATGTAAATGCAGCTGAAACAGGATGGCTGTAACATCAGGGGGAAAAAATCTTTGCTAAAATGTCTGTAGCAATATAGATGATCTCTTCTTCAGAAAGTAAATTATTCATTTTGTCCTTGATCAATTCCAGTTAACATGTATTTGTGGCTCACAACTGTTTCTCTAAAACATAAAAGCGGCTCACGGGGGAAAAAAAAGAGTCAGGCTTGGGAAAAGATCATCAAGGAAACCCTGCCACAATGTAGCCTTCTCCATCTTATGCCCCTACCAGGCATCTCTGATTAAATAACCCTTTCAATGACTTTGGCACTAACAAGTTATTGAAGTTTTCCTTGCCTCTCTCAGTACTTTGCTCTACTTATGTTTTTTACCAGATTAGACATAAAATTGAAATAAGAAAGGAAAAGAAATAGTGGAATGGGCCTTCTATTTGGGTCAGTTGAACAGCAGTGGACGGGTGACAGCTCTGTCACCTCATGGAAAATGTTGTGTGCTCCCTTCTGTGAGCCTACACCAGCTAAGTAACGTAGGTATCAATTAATATTTTTTTTCTACATCTGCAGGGAGAGTCCCTAGTTTTGCAGCCCAGCCTGAAGTCAGTGGGAATCTGCTGGTACTTAAAAATAGGTTCTTCTTGTTTGAAGAACTGTGACTTTGTGGCAAAGGCAAATCATCCTCTGGCTGCTTAGTGTAGGGTACTTGTCACTGCTGGGGAGCCCCAGCCCATGGACAGCCTTACAGAGTTAGTCCACTTTTCACGTTCTAGCAATGCTTTCTGTTCTCCCCATCACAGGGAATGCATGAAGGAAAGTGTTCTCCAGAATATGATATTTCTGTCCGTTTTTCATGGTGACTTCTGGATCATCTGAAGATCCCTTTCATCTAATGTTTTTAGCTTCTCTGAAAAGCAGACGCAAGCTGTTTATGTTCTGCATACAGCACCTGAAATTCTTCTGTAAATGTTCTTGTATACGAGCAGAGCCCTTCTTCCCATATGTGAGCTGGCTATTAGCATATCTCCTCTTGTTCTTAGGGAAGAACACTTTTGAAAACCCAGGGTAGGACACCTTTGGCTGCATAGGTGGCTCATAGACATGGAGTAGAAGCATGATGTGTCCAGTTACACCCTAGGTCCAGGACATTTGCACTACCTAGGTTATAAAATAACACTTGGCTGAGAAACCAAGCAGAACAGAAATGTGTCAGTCTCTTCAGATATTGCTTTACCACCTGTTTGTTACTTTTTTTTCCAAACACATATAAATAAAACTATAGTTCGGTGGTGAAGTTCGTGCAAATCAAACTGTCTGAAGACAAAGCTGTTTTTGGCACCGCCGCAGCAGCGTGCCTTGCACCACTTGTTTCCCATTTTACATGCATGCAGAGAAGGTCAAGCAGCGAATTAGCAGACAGCTTTGATGGTGCCAAAGACAACAACCTGCTTCAATACATTATCAAATAATAGACTATAAATTATGTAAGCACTGAAATGCCAAGCAGCAAACAGCATTTCCACTGCTAAATAGAATCACCAAATTCATTAGAAACTGCTAACCCTGATGATGTATTTGTTTTGAGGAGCCTGAATATTAACTCTTTGCCATCATCCTTCCTTTTCTTTCTGCCTCTTTATCAAGTGTGCTCATTTTTTTTTGATCATGTTCCTCATTGTGCAATTGTCCATCAAGCCCTGCCTCCAGCTTGGCAGAAACCGTGTTTCAATTCATGTTCAGACCAACTCCATAAGCTGATAGGTGTCTAAGGCAGCTGTGGAGGGGCATCATGCAGGAGCAGAAAAGTTGACTATGCAAAGCTTGGGAGTAAAATGCCCCAAAATGGAGCTGGTAACATGGAGCTTTGATCCTTTTTTTGTGCTGCTTATCTTCAGACTTTACATAAGTAGATAGCAGTTCTTCTTGTTTGAAGAACTGTGACTTTGTGGCAAAGGCAAATCATCCTCTGGCTGCTTAGTGTAGGGTACTTGTCACTGCTGGGGAGCCCCAGCCCATGGACAGCCTTACAGAGTTAGTCCACTTTTCACGTTCTAGCAATGCTTTCTGTTCTCCCCATCACAGGGAATGCATGAAGGAAAGTGTTCTCCAGAATATGATATTTCTGTCCGTTTTTCATGGTGACTTCTGGATCATCTGAAGATCCCTTTCATCTAATGTTTTTAGCTTCTCTGAAAAGCAGACGCAAGCTGTTTATGTTCTGCATACAGCACCTGAAATTCTTCTGTAAATGTTCTTGTATACGAGCAGAGCCCTTCTTCCCATATGTGAGCTGGCTATTAGCATATCTCCTCTTGTTCTTAGGGAAGAACACTTTTGAAAACCCAGGGTAGGACACCTTTGGCTGCATAGGTGGCTCATAGACATGGAGTAGAAGCATGATGTGTCCAGTTACACCCTAGGTCCAGGACATTTGCACTACCTAGGTTATAAAATAACACTTGGCTGAGAAACCAAGCAGAACAGAAATGTGTCAGTCTCTTCAGATATTGCTTTACCACCTGTTTGTTACTTTTTTTTCCAAACACATATAAATAAAACTATAGTTCGGTGGTGAAGTTCGTGCAAATCAAACTGTCTGAAGACAAAGCTGTTTTTGGCACCGCCGCAGCAGCGTGCCTTGCACCACTTGTTTCCCATTTTACATGCATGCAGAGAAGGTCAAGCAGCGAATTAGCAGACAGCTTTGATGGTGCCAAAGACAACAACCTGCTTCAATACATTATCAAATAATAGACTATAAATTATGTAAGCACTGAAATGCCAAGCAGCAAACAGCATTTCCACTGCTAAATAGAATCACCAAATTCATTAGAAACTGCTAACCCTGATGATGTATTTGTTTTGAGGAGCCTGAATATTAACTCTTTGCCATCATCCTTCCTTTTCTTTCTGCCTCTTTATCAAGTGTGCTCATTTTTTTTTGATCATGTTCCTCATTGTGCAATTGTCCATCAAGCCCTGCCTCCAGCTTGGCAGAAACCGTGTTTCAATTCATGTTCAGACCAACTCCATAAGCTGATAGGTGTCTAAGGCAGCTGTGGAGGGGCATCATGCAGGAGCAGAAAAGTTGACTATGCAAAGCTTGGGAGTAAAATGCCCCAAAATGGAGCTGGTAACATGGAGCTTTGATCCTTTTTTTGTGCTGCTTATCTTCAGACTTTACATAAGTAGATAGCAGAGAGGTGACAAAGCCAGAGGCTGTGCATGCATCAGTGTATTACCTCCTGACACAGAGGACCTGCAGCCTCTGGGAGAAGGGAACCCCAGTAGCCAGGACTTTCAGTTTCTGTGGTAGTGAGAAGGTCTCAAAGGAGATGGAAACAAAAAGTTAAAGATGTAAGAGGCAAATTATATTAGAAATTAAACTGTGATTAATTTTTTTTAAATAGAGAAGCATCATTGTAAATAGGATAAACAGAAAAGACATTTTAAAAGTTTTATAAACAATTCTTCCATGCCCTATGCCCTTTCAAATAGATCTGTACTTCTAGGCTTGGTTTCTGCTACTTTATAAATGGCAGCAAACTCTGCCCAGAGTTCTGTCTACTGGGGGTCTTTCTGTCCCCTCTGGAGCTGGACTGGTTACTTCCCATCTCCTTCTATGCAAGGATGTGTAGCAATAGGACAAGGGCCAATGGTTTTCAACTAGAGCAGCGTAGGCTTAGATTAGACATTAGGAAGAAGTTCATTACAATGAGGGTGGTGAGATACTCGAACATGTTGCCCAGAGAGGTGGTGGAGGCCCCATCCCTGGAGACATTCAAGGTCAGGCTCTATAAGGCTCTGAGGAATCTGATCTAGTTAAAGATGTCCCTGCTTACTGCAGGGGGGTTGGACTACATGGCCTTTGAAGGTCCCTTCCAACCCAACACATTCTATGACTCTATGATTCTGGAATCTCCTGTGTGTGCTGCAGGTGTCCAGCCCTGGGCTGTTCTTCTGTGCTGCTGCTGCCATACCTGGCATGGTCACAGCCTTCTCTGCTGGAGCACACCCAGATCTTCCCCAGGGAAGACATCATCTCTCCTCTCTTCAGAGGTCTCTTCAAGTCCTGTCTCCTTAAAAGATCATAAAACATAATTGAAAACACCAAGACAGATGCTCACCAACCAATGTACTGCATGGTCTGCACCAGCTTTTTGCTGGTATCTCCCACCGGCAGTGACATTGCTTGCAGTATCTGGCATGCCTAAATGTAAGTGATCCAGCTTGTGGCAGTGGGCATTACAGTCCTAGGGAAAATAAGTGTAATGCTGTGCAAAATAATCTAATGCTGTAACCTTAGGAGGATGTACAGCCGCACTCAACTGGAACGGCTTATTCCCAGTGGCAGATTGTGAGCACCTTGGTTTTAGGGAGCAAAACCACCTCATTAGTAAGAGATTGATGCACTCAACTTGAGAGAGCTCTCCAGAAACTGACGCACCCTTAGAAAAGTCAGGATTTTATATGCAAACGTGTTTTCTACAGAGACTGTGGCCAGATAGTGTTCTGCTAATGTCGTTGTTAGATACGCAAGGGCAAGGAGTGCCACATCTGCAGAATACCATCATCATTTACTGACAAAATGCTTCATGGACTCAATGGACTAAGTGTAAATTAGGCTAAAACAAAACCAAAAAAATCAGGGCAAACTTTAATGAACAAAAATCCATAGTCTAGCACAGTCAAAAAAATCAGGGCAAACTTTAATGAACAAAAATCCATAGTCCCACAGTTGGTCCCTGTTTAGGCTTGGCAAATGGCATGAATATTAGGTACATAACAGGACTCAGAGGCAATTGCTGAGCTCTGTAGGGAAATGTAGTAGTTCATGTGCTGTTTCTATACAGACTGCTATCAGTGCATTATTTTGTAGAACCGCTAAAATTCTTTATCAAAAGATTAAAAGCATGAAGTTAAAATACATCAGAAGTATTTGATTAAGGCATTTGTCTCTGAACATTTTACTTGCTAAGCCTTTTTCTTTTGGGGAACTCTGCAGTTCTTAAAAACATCTCTCTCCTTTTCATGACCACACCACATACAGATTTTAGGAAAAACTAGTTCTGAAACAGAACAAAAAAACAAAAAAAAAAATTGTTTTTGCATTTTATCTCAATATATCACTGAACAGAGAAATTTTGTTAAAGCCTCCAAAGACAATTTGCAAATTAATTTCTCTACTAGTTTGAAAATGTAAACCATCAAAAAACATGCCATGTCTTGCGTCACTGTTTCTGTAAGAGATCCTAGGGTAGAGGACATGTATAAGGATGTGTTTTATAGCTGAAGTTTGATGTGATAATTTGCGAGTAATATTTTTTAAGGCAGGCCTGTGGTTGTTCCATGTCTTAGTTCAGGTGGTCTTGCTTTCTTCTTCTGCAAGCAAACTTGAAGTGGATGATCAGAGAAAACATCTTTCTTCCCTTGTTTACTCCATGTGCCAAGACACCAGAGTTGATCTTTTGGTTATAGGTGCTCAGGAGATTGGTTTAACAAAGGGGAGGGAAAAAAAATAATACTTTGATGCATTTTTTTCAGGACAGAGAAGCCGTCCCTTGCCAGTGCAAGCCCCTAACTGAGGAATGTTCTCAAGCAAGTATACAAGCTGAAGCGTGAGTTGTCATTTTGATATGCATGAAACAATTCAAATGCATAAAATTTGACACATAGTTGGCAAGCAATGACTTCAACTCTTAGTAATGAACCGCTGTCCTTACAAGAATCTGGAGGCAGTAGGGATATATGACTCAAGAGCTAACTACTAGAAAGTTTCTCCCATTTCTAGAATTATCAGTATTGGCATATTTCAGTGCTACAACTTTTATAAGGGAGAAAATTTAGGACGTGAGCATAAATAACGTATTCCAATTAACATAGTAGAAGGTCCTTGGCTATTGTAGAAAGCTAATTCCCTTTAAGTCAGATTTGGCCATTATAGGGTCTCACATGCCTAAAATTGGTGACAATGTTCCCACTAAGGATCAGTTATTCTGTCTCCAGGAGTGATTATAAATGGACACCTAAAGAAGAGGAAGAGCAGGCAAATTGTGTGATACTTTCCCCCAATATTCTCTCAGCCTCCAACTTCATACAGCTCTGGGGACTTTTAAAGTCTCTTGTTTCATGTCCATTTAGCAACATTAAATCATCTCTCTTCCAAGTAGTTGGCCAATCTTTCCTTGAATCAATGTTTACTCTTCCATCCACAATATACTTTAAGAAGGAATTACACAGGGCTGCTATCTGATGTGTCGAAAATCAGCTCTTCTGGTTTAGCTCCTTCTGGCTTCATTTGATGCCCCTTAGTTTTTGGAATGGAAGAGATGGTAAGAAAACTGGTTACCATCCATTAATTTCATGACACTCCTTATTTTGTAGACTTGTACCAAATCCTTCCAAATCAGCTTTTTTTCCCCAGCCTCTTAGCTTTGATTCCTGTGTCCTAGCTAGTTTTTTTGACCAGGTCAAAATTGTCCCATTTTTTCCACAGCTGTTTGGCTTCCTTAGAAGCCATTGATGAAGGACTTTATCAAAAGCCTTTTGGAAATACAAGCAGGTTATGCCAACTAGTTCCTTCCTTTCTGCAAGGATCTGTAAGGCAGGATTTCCCTTTGTAGTTCCTCACAAGTCTGGCATTTTCCCATTCTCTGTAGCTGCATCCTTTATTACAGTTTCTCTTAATTTACCCAGTGCTGCCATCATGAATACAGGCCTGCATTTCCCCAGGTTTCCCTGGGATCTTTTCTTAAGGACTGACTTGACACCCATTCTTTAGATTGGAGGATGTTTGAAGTGGTTAATATGCTTACGCGTGGCTGTTAATCACTGAACTACTTGATCCTTGAGTTCTCTTAGGCCTCCTGGGTGGACTGCCATTTGGCTTTTGCAACAAGTTACCACTCACCCGGAGCTGAGGTTAACCGGTGCAATTGTATTTTCTACCCTCACTGCCTCTCTGATTCCTCTCAGCACAGAGCAGTCACTGTCCCCAGGCTCGTAGGGCAGTCGGTAATAGAGATGCTTCCTGAGGGATGTCCTTATCGCTAGAGGGTGTGTGGATGTGGCCCAGTGTGATCATTTCCCCCTCTGCCTTTTCTAGTTATGTTTCTGGAGCTAATCATCCTCTACAAGCCTCTCCCCATTCTCTTCCTGGGAAGAAACATTTAAAAATAAATGGGAAAAAAGCTGAATGCTGGACCTTTCTCTGCATCTGGCTTGACCCTGCCCCATGGTGTGCTATAGTTGGTTCCCTTTGAAGGTGGCATCTGACTTCAGAACTAGATTGAGCTGAGAAGCCAAGTACAGTTGGGACTGTGAGATCTATTGTTTCAAGTTTTTTGCAGAATTGCATGGATTCAGAGTTTTGTATCTGAGAAATGTTTGATTTTTTTTTTAATGAATCTGGCATGCTAATCTCATCATGGGATCTGAAGACTAAGCAGGAGCAAACAGTATTTACTCCTCTCCCTTGTCCTGCTGCCAGAAATGTGCCACATTGCCCTCTGACAGATCAGTTGGAGACAAAGGAGAAGAAAAGGGATGAAACAGAAGCTATTTACAGATGCGAGGCTTAACTGGTGCTGTCACCTTCATACACAGCAGAAATGTCACCTTCTCCTACACACATTGGAGAATGCTCCCTGCAACAGCTGTGGTCTGTCAGTGACGAAAGCCAGAGTTTGTAGTAGGATGTGAAAGTGTGAATATTGGCCACGATCAGCCCTGGGAACTTTTTCCTGCTGGAGCTGGCATGCTTTCTGCCCAGAAGCTGGATGACTTTCTGGTGCTCTGTCAGCTGATACTAGCTGTAGGTTTGGCCAAGTATCCTATTCGAAGGGTACATTTGAGCTGAGTTTCTGTTTCCCCAAAAACTTTATACACTTTTATAGAGGCTTCTGTACTTAGACTGTTACTCATTGTTTTTCTTTAGGCATAGGTGTGCCTCCTGTTACGCCAGTACAGCAGGGTTGCGTAACAACCATGCAGAGGCTAAAGATTTTAATTTCTTAAAGTGTTCTTTCTTCCCCAGAGAGTCTTTTTTAGTCATTTTCTTCCTCATTCAAAATTCAATCCTCTTCCCACAGTTCAGTGTCACTGCTAGCATTTGGTAAAATCACTCCTATAATGAATTTGAATTGAGATATATTAGGGTGACCGGTGGCTTAATGGCTCAATGGTAACTACTCCTTGAATCAGTTCCTGGGTAATAAGCCAGGTAAGAATAGCTCCTCATCTTGTGTGCTGCACTACCTGAGGTTCCTGTGGGCAATCATTATTACGTGCTACTTCCATACACTGTTTGGCCAGATAATGCCTTGCAATTAGGCCTTAAGAGCAAGCAATGGAAAGCTCTCCATAAAAGCTGATTATATTAGAGCCCAGCAGCACATCTGTAGCACCATTCTCTGAGATTTGCTGCCTTTTTGATGTCTCACTATTGCTGCTCTGATCCAGAGGCAAGCTGTTTATCCAGACTGCTGCAGGCCGAGTCTTCAGCAGTGGTGCTCTGACATATAGCTGCTGCTGAAGTCAAGGGAAATATGGTCTGGCTCCTTCTCACTTATATCCCTTCATATTCCATAACTTTAGTCATATCCTGCTGGTACTTCTCTGTTTCTTTTATTGTCACAGTCATCTTCAACTGGTAACTCAATGGATCCATTGTTGGAATCAGGTTTGCTTCATGGGTTTTGTATAGACAATTAAATGTTTTATAGGGGCTATGGGAGATGACACAAAAATAGGAAACGTTGAGGGTCTAGCGAAAGTCTCTTTGGGAATAAATCCTCACTGACCCTCATGGTTACACTGCCATGCATGGAAGGGATGGACAGCTTAAATTGGTCCTAACAGTAGCCCCTGTCTCGAGTAAACAGAAGCTGCTTTGCTCATGCAGAGTAGCAAACAAGCATAACCGGCTCCTGAGGACAGCACTGCAAGCCCAGGTTTAACAGATTGTGCTGGACTGGGAAATCCATAAGGAAACTTCCAGCCTTTCTCCAGGCCAGGAGCCGCCTTCTCACTTCCTGAAGCTGCGGTGGCTTGGGATGGTGCAAAGCAATGTTCATTTCTTTTGGATTTAGACAAGTGACAGGAATCTCCCTGGGGCTGGCAATGCAGCACTCTCTCTCCAAGGCCACACCACATGATATTTTGCAAGCAGAGGCAAGGTCACTTTACCCACATGCCAGGCCAGTCAGGAGTTACATGAGTAAGATTGGTTACTGCTGAGCGTGAGCTAATGAGTCCTAATGAGATTTCTGCTTAGCCTGGAGCACATGCAGAACATGTTGGTAAAATACCATGAAGATACTTTTTAAGAGACACAGTACAAAACCTCACCTGTGAGCTCTTTGGTCTCCAGGCATTCTGAGCTTCACCTGGACTAGCAATAATTAGCCAAGGCGTGGTCTTCATTGCTTGGCTTGGCAGCATTTAACAGATTGGACTTTGCCTTTGCAGTCCATCTTAAAAACAGCAAAGAAAGGCGATTGTGAAAGGTAAAATAATTTTTCAGCCTTCCAAAGGCGGTTTGGGTTGTTGTGCCTAAATTGTTGTCAGCTTAGTCCAAAAGGTATTTGGTGTTTTTTTTTATCTCAGACAGATGTAATGCAATGGGCTATGTCATTTGTTGATGAATTATATCATGCTACACCATGTCATGTGAGTCAAAAGAATAACGAAAATTGTACTAGAGGCAAGAAAAATGAAAAATGGTGGTGGGGTATGGCTTTTCTTTCTGCTTTCAGTTTACAGCATTCAATAGATTTAAATCTTTTTTGGATACGTAACACTTTTCTCCTCTAACCTGTCAGTGAACCATATCCCAGCATCATGACAAGGGTAGTAGCAGCCAGAAGAGCCTTTCTGAGTGGAAGACACGTAATATGCCAGGGTGTGCAGGTGGGCAGGCTAGCACAAATCTGTAAGTGCTTTTTTTCCCCTACACAGGTCAGGATCTTGTGATACACTGGCCAGGTTTCAATTTGAGTAGCTGCATGTCTGTTGGGACTTCAACTGAGGCTTGTAAAGTTTATTTGAATCCTTTGATTAGCAAGTAAGTCCTATGTAAATGCCAGGTGTGATGGAGTTTTAGAGGCAAGGAGATGTTGAGGTGTTGACTGGGATGCAAGGAGGATCTCTGTCCTTCCCCAGGCTTCCCCCGATGGGTGGCAGAGAGTTCCCCAGGGTGCAGGCTGCAGCGCTGCTTCTCCACTGCCAGTTCAGAGCTGGATGTGTGCAGGAGCACAGTGCAGATGCCAAAAGTGCCTGCAGGTGGGCCAGAGGGGATGTCAGGAGTCCTATATGTGTTCTTTCATTGTGGGGACCCAAAGCACAGCTTCCAGGCTTGGACCCATCACTGTGAGGATACGCTTGGGCACAGACCTGAGTCTCCCTGGGCTCTGCCTCTGGAGCTCTCTGTTCTGCTCTGCACCCTGGTGGATCTACCAGGCTGTGGGTGTGCACTTAGTTTCCCCGACACTTAACCAGCATCATCTGTAAAATGATGCTAGAGGTCTTTCTGTGCCATAAAAGTGGGGGAAAAATGGGCATTAGAAGTGCAAGGTGCTTTGATAACATGGTAATGAGGACTGTGAGGTACCTGAGAGAGATGGAGAAGTTTCTTTTTCATCATCTGCAGAATCTCATTAGTCTACCTGCCATTTCTTTCTTTGCCTTAGGAGTAATGGCAGGACCTTATTCTTCTCCTCCTTTTGCGGGGGGCTGTGGCTGACCTGCTCCCTGCGCGCTGACAGCACTTGCAGGCAGATAAGAATCAGAGGCTCCTCTCTGTCACCTTCCATGCAATAACCTGCTTCCTGGCAGAAAAAAAAGAAAGTATCAAATGAAAACTATTCCAAAGAGGAATATATCACTGGGCAGTCTTATGGCACCAATTCAAGCTTGCTGAAGCAACTGGAAGCTGTTCCTTTTTTATTTTGCCCCAGCTCCAGTTGCATAAAGACTTAGACATGCCCAGCTTTCCTTTCAATGCTCATTTGCTTACATTTAAGTGCATGTGTCATTTTTCATTACTTTATATGCTAAGGGGCAAATTCTGAATTTTTTAGTCATGTTTGGCAGAACCTTGTTCCATAAATAATCTTATTAACTTCACTGGATCCGTTTGCGGAAAATAGTGCTGTTCAGCAGCAGCTGAGGAGTCCCAGCGGGAAGAGCAGGGAAGACTGGAAGAGGAAAATGGCTACCAGAGATCAGATCAATATTTAGGTTTTAAAGTAGCTCCACATCAGTCACTGAATGCAGTAAAATATATATTCTTTTTTAATTTGCTGTAAAAGCTTCAGCAAGGAAGAACCTTGGATGCCCTTCTAGGGATGCTTTAAAACAAAGGTGAAATATTCATTCTCACTGTATAGTGTTAAAAAAAGTCTTGGTGACTCTTTGGCTCCTAATTATCACCTCAGGCAGCTTATTTAGCCTACCTGTCATGAAGGTAAAAAGTATACAACACACTGTAACTCTTGCAAAGTAATTGAGACACTTTTTTAGGCTTTTTCTATCAATATTAATAACCTACACTAATTGCGCAATGCTTGCTTTTTTTTTTTCCTCTTTTTTCCTCAATCTGCTACAGGGATTAGTCAGTCATTTGCATCTTCTTTAGAGGCCTTAACAAATGTTAATTTGTCATTCTTGCCTTTTTTTTTTTTATTGTCAGAATGAAATGAATTTCCCAGAAGGATATTTAGTGTCTTTCATGTATCAATCAGGGCTGAGCTCTTCCTTTTCTCATGCAGAGGTGGTTTCTCCTAAGCTGTATGAGGTCAAGAAAAGAGAAGGTATAGTTTTACGCATTGCAGAGTATCTTGAAAATAAAGACATAAGAAGTAGAAAGTTAAGTGACCTATGATATGCTCTGAAAATATTTCCCTTTCAGACCTCTTTAAAGCATTTCAATGCCTGAAAAGCTCATCTAATCTGAATGAATTTCAGCAAAGTTAGTTGCTTTCGCCAAACAACAGGTTGTTTGCACTCTCTGTGGGCTGGTTGTAAGTACTAGACCAAGTTTTCTCCTTACAGTTATCTCTGTGCTTCAGTCCTTGAAATTCCTCATGTATGCTCTGCCAGGCTGCTCTTGTTCTTTAATAGGAGATGCTAATTACATGACATGGTGTGGAGGCGTCATTAGGGTAAAGTTTCTTTAATTCATTTTATTCATAATAAATTGTACTTGAAAGTACTAATGGCCTCTTGAATTTCAATGAGTGAGAAGTTTAGATTTGCCACATAGCTTCCTGGATGGCAGGCTCATGAATTTGGAAATGGTGGACAGGAAGCATTGCCAGTTTATTTTTTCATGCTGACGAACATTTCTCCTTTATTTATGGATTAAAGACTAATAGCTGAGTAGTATATTGTAACTGCTTAGGAGCAACTGATGTTGTAGGTTTGAGGAAAAAAGTGAGTAGTCAGTGTCTATTTTAAACGTTCTAGGGAGATAATATTTTTCTGAGCCATAAGTAGAATCACAAAAGAATTCAGGTGGAAAAGGGACCTCGGGAGGTCTCTGGTCCCACCTCCTGCCCAAAGTGAGGTCAACTGTGAGGTCAGGCTGGGTTGCTTAGAGGCTTATTCAATCTGGTCTTTTAAACCTGCATGGAAGGAGACAGCACAACCCCTCCAGCAACCCGTGCCCACTTCTTGACTGTCCTCAAGGTGAAAAATTATCTCCTTGTTTCAACTCATGCCTGTTGTGTATTTTTCTCCCACCCTGCATCTCTGCAGTGAGCCTGGGTCCACCTCTTGGTCACCTCCTCATGGGCACTGGGGACTGCTGTTAGGTCCCCACAGGCTGTCCCTTCCCTGGGCTGAGCAAGCCCTGATCTCGCACCTTCAACTCACAGGGCGAGAGCTCCTGCCCTTGCCATTTTGGTGGCCTTGCCTGAACTCCCCCCAGTTAACAATGTCTTTCTTCTACTGGGTGTCCCAGACTGGATGCAGCACTGTTGGTGTGGTCTAAAAAGTGCTGAGTAAAGGGGAATAATTGCTTCTCTCAATCTTCTGGCAGAGCTGCTCCCTGGCCAGGCAGTGCCCAGCCTGTATCGCTACAGGGGGTTCGTCCTCCCCAGGTTTGGGGCTTTGCTCTTTTCCCTGTTGGATTTCATGAGGTTTACGGGTGCTAACATGAACAGTATATGGTTGGTGTTGTCTATAGGCAGGTGTACTTGACATTGCAGTTAGGCAAGGTTTCTCTTGCCTCCCATCTCTGGCCTTCAGATACGCTTTGCTGGCTGGGAGAGGCGTCGGGGAAGAATATATGATGCACAGTGCCATTCTAGGCAGGCTTCGGTGTCTCTTGGGCGTTATTTTGGGTCTAGTCAAACCCACTCACGGACAGTGCAAAGAAAAAGTACTTCTGTAATTGTGCTTCTACAGACATGTGGTAGAAACCAAGCAGATGGGCTGCGTCTTTTATTATCGACTGGGGGTGAACCTGGGAGCAGCACTAGGTCGGGTGGCAAAGACTATTCTCTGACTTCAGTATTGTCTCTTGCATATATCTCCCATGGTTTGAAAATACATGAGGTGCTTCTGTCCTCACAGAAGTGTCAGCCAAGACGCCAGAAGTGTCCCAGGCCCTTCTGTGCTGGGCAGTGTCCTTCCCCAGTCACACAGAGCGACAGGGCCACGTACATCAGGTGCTAAACAGGTTTTAAGGGGTGGGGAGGGGAGGGCTGGATAATGGGGGAAGCAAGAGACAGTGGGGTTGGTTATTGCTGCATTAAACACAAGGCCATGTGGTGTGCTGGTCTGCAGAGGTGATATTTAATAAGGGAACTAATCACAGCCAAGTTTTGAAGTCAAAAGCCAGGCGGACGAAGGAAATCTGCATGAGCATAATTCCAGACAATTTCTAATCCTTTCCTTACAGCAGTGTGTTTTCTCGAGTGAATGCGCTCCCTCTGGTGGCTAATTTACTGTCTCCATTTCACTCTTTTCTTTTACAGTTAAGGTTGCACGTGAGCAGTTGGCCAAAAGAACTGAGAGAGCAATAAGCTACTGCTTTTATTAGGTGAGTTTAATGTTTTATGTTCTCAACACTGAGGGTACAGATAGTCTGGCCATTCAAATGTATGTAAAAATAATCCCCATTCATGGAAAAAGATGAAGCTTTTATATATATATATATTTTTATCTGTTCAGAAAGACTATTTCTGGAAAAAAGCCTAGACCACTATATTTTTATCAGGTAAATGTTCTGTTGGCCTGAACGCTATGCTTTTTTAAAACCCAAGTTGTTCATTCGTGAAAGGTAAATCAATGATGTGTCAGACTCCCACTTATTAATTTCCTCTAAGGCATCTATCTGTTATATCTCGCATTGCAAGCTTTTCTGGACAGAAACCACTTCTTTCTGACCATAGCGTGGCAGTCAGGACAATAGATGGTACTGCTGCCTGTAAAGCCATAGGAAGAACCTACGTGCTGGAAATGACCGGCAGAGTGAGAAATCTCCCCTCTGAAGGATAAACCTCTTTTGGATGCAGTCTGTATGTTATCTGTGCATACAGTCAATTTATTTGCCAACGCATTTTTATAGAACGCTCACGGTTAAGCAAAGCCAGTGTTCCAGTGGCATTCGGTAATTAGACACTATTCTGAGGCTGGGAAACATTAGCAGACAGTGTATTTACTTAATTAGCTGTCATGTTTTGCTTCAAAAGAGAGAAACACCTGCAACTGCTGCAAACTTGCTTGCCTGTAGGTTGATACACTCCAACACCTGGGAAACTCCCCGCTTTACCAAAAAGAGCTGTTCCCACAGCTGGATTTAGATGCTGAGCCAACCGTGTCGGCACCATGGAGGAAGGACTTAGGGTTGTTCCAGTATATTTGGAGCAAGGTTAGCGAGGGCAAGAGGGAGAGAACTAGGGTGGTTCATTTTCCTGCCCGCTGCATCCCCAGCGATCCAAGAGATGGTGTGGCCTGGGATAGGCACTGCTGCTTGGTTGGAGGATGGGAGCAGCAAAATGTCTCAGTGGTTCTGGCTCAGTGCTTGCAGAATTAGACCAATGCTAACTTTAGAGGCCAGTCCTACCAACCGGAGACCTTTACTACTGTCTTAAAAAGATCCTTCAGTGACCATTTAACCCTGAATTAACTGTCTGTCCCAGAAGCCATCTAATTAATCTATAAAATCATCCTTGAGTTTCTGTCATAATTCACTTAATTGCGTGTCTGTTGCTGCAGTGCTTCAATTTGAGGAAATTTCTGTTTCCTTACTCAGGAAAACAGTTTACGCTCTCAAGACTAATTTGCCAGCTGGAGCACAGTTCTTTTGCAAAGGGGTGTAAAGATAAGGCTCTTATAAATATCTGAAAGTACCATCATCTCTGCATCTAAACTTTCAACTGTATGGATGTCAATGCCATCCAAATCAGCCGTCTCCACAAGACAGGTCTTTGCTCCTAGCACATGATGCTCTCAGGTGGCAGGTCTATGGAGGCACGGGTTTGCCCCCCGCGTTGCTTTGACAAGCTACTGAAGAAAAGGTATTAAACCCCATTTATGGCACAAAGATGTGGGAAATATTTATGACTAGCTTTAAGTAGCGCTTACGGACTTCCCGCAACAAGTCCTCTGGGGTTTCAGGCATGATGGTACCTCCAGCCAGGTGCTCAAGAAGCCCTTATGAGTGCAACCTCCCAGAAAGAAACCAGGAGGTATCTTTGTATTTTTTTTCCCCTGCTTTACCTAGATTTTCTTTCTAAGATGAGACAGTTGTGTTCCTGAACTAGTAACATAGAATCATAGAATTGCCTTGGTTGGAAGGGACCTTTTGGATCATCTAGTCCAACCATCAACCTAACACTGACAAAACCCGTCAAGAGAGGGTCATCAGCTGATTGATCCATCCAGGGAACTATAGTGATGTGTTTGTGTGTCATCTGGCAGTCATGAACAGAAATCAGGAGAGAGACTCCCAGTTCATAAAATTAATAGACACTGGAGTCTATTCTTCAAGACCTTAGATCATATATATAAAGCAACTTGGAAATCCTTTTGAATATCTGTTTGTCCTCAGATAGTTTTAGTGTGGTCTTGAATTAGTTTGCTCTAGTATGAATGAAATGTCAGTTCCATTTGGCATACTAGTCTGATTTTCTTTAATTTAATTGATTTAACTGGGTATTTTCCTAAAAGTCTTATCTCCATAGCGTTTCAAGAAAATCTTGGGGTTTTTTTATTACTTATTTTTTATTATTTAGTACTCTGCATCTCACTCTTACCTGATGTAAACAAAAGCAAAGAAATGTGTACTATACTGATAAAATGGCTTCACCAAACAAAAAAGGGAAGGAGTTAGCCTCCCTCCAGTTTTTCTTCATTATACTCATGATGTGCTGCTGGGCCTGACCTGATGTTTTAAAAACATCTATGGTTTACTAGTTGTGTTAAAATAAAGCACAGTTGGTATAGTTTTGAAAGTTACTAATGATTGGAAAGATCTCTTGTAGCCCTAGTGATATTTTTTGATTTCCTGACTTTCGCATATAGAAAAATTGTTATTATCATCTGAAACAAATTTTGTAGTTTGATATATGAAACTCAAGAGTTAATCAAATTGCAATGTCTTTGTATCAGTGCAAATTATTTTGACATTCAGAAAATGTTATCACTTTTAAAACTGTCATAAGTATTACTATCCATTTCATCAGTATAACATGACTGTTTATATTAATGTATTTCAGGATGAAGAGATACGGCTTACATTCATTTGTAGCCAAATGTTTTTGTGCCCTGCATATTCCTCAGGCTTTGCCTTTTGTTTTGGAGTGTTTTTTTTTAACCTACAGCTGCAGAAAGTAGAGGCTTGCTATTGAAAAGACAAATCAGAAAAACCTCAAATTAGTTATCTTCCTGGCATTTGTTTAATCCTGAAATCTGTAGTTAGTCCAATTTGCAGTGGACTATAGCAATTTTTTATTGTATGAGAATTTCTTTGAACATAGGACTTAATTCCACAGTTTTCATCCAGCTGAGTATGAAGGAACATAAAGGTGGCAGTCATTTCAGAAAATCTTGTAGGTCTAATATTTTTTAAAGCAAGGAATATTTATATATTTGAGGAAAAAGTAACTAATATTTTAGAAAATCTTTTTTTTTTCTGACAGTCAATGTCGTTCTCATGAAACTTATTTAACAGCTTAGCAAAATAGACTGTGTTTTACACATACAGCTAAATGAATACTCTTAGAATTTATTGCAAGACTACCATTGTTAGAAAGAAGAGATTGTGGTGATTATTTTTTTTAACCTTTTTTTTTTGTATAAATAATCACTCCTCTCATCCCCATTAAGTGAATGGGGAAAATAAAAAATGTTTGGTGAGATTTGGTAAAAATTAAGATAACTTAAAGAATCAGTTGAATTCATTTTGGAAATCATAATTAGCTCCTTTCAGAAACATCTACATTTTAATGCTTGTTTTAAAAGTGAGAATGGTAGAATCTTTTGGCCAGCACACTTCAGAGAAAAGATGCTGTCTTGTGTCTTACTACATTCGTGTATGCTTTTTGATTATGGCAGAATAAATAAAAAACAATAAAAAAAAAAAAAAAAAAACAAAACCAAACCAACATCTGCTTTTAACAAGATTAAAATCCTTCTGAGCAATGTGAAGGATTGAATGTGAGTCAAGTTCAGCAGAATTACCTATGGCAATCCAGCTCCAGCGCTCGTTTAAAATGCACGTGACTTAAAAGCTCTGTGTGTCTGAAACAGCTATTGACACTTTAAAAGAAAAACAAACAGACAAGCAATCCCAACAATAAAATACCTGAAAAAAACCCAACATTATCAAAAAACTCCCATCTTTGTATGTCAAAATTCTCATTTTTGGTGTCTTGTAGACAAACCCTGGTTCCAGATGATAGCCTAGAGTAACAGCAAAGAGTTGACCAGGTCCTTCCCCCAAGGATTAGTACTTGTTACAAGAAAGATATTATACGTCAGTCAAAAAGTAAACAAAACAAACAAGGACTCCAAGATGGGATTCAAAGTCCAGGCCTTATGTTGATATAATTGGACTTGTTTTCATCCTGTTGTGACACAAATAGCCATTCTATATTTTTCTGTGTGTTTTTCCAGATGATGAAATTAGCTCACCAGTCCCCAGGGACCATTGAAATTGTGGCATTTTCTCCTGTTTGGAAAGAAAGGAAAAGAGGAGATGAATCAGCAAGTACATGAAGAATAATTACAGTGGAAAATAAAGGTGTGTTATTTAGTTCTGGCTTTAGGACTGTATAGCTTTTCACCTATCAGATGTATTATATGCCCTATAAAAAAATAATACGTTTCTTTTTACCTAGGAGGAACACAAAAGCAGGGGCTCTTGGGTCCATGAAGGGAAGCATAAATAGTGTCCCTCCCTCAGGGACAGATGTGCCTGGGCTGTAGAAAGTAAAAATGCTTTGTTGTTCCTTGGTCTGACCAAACAAAGGATGCAAAATAGTGTAGCTGAGAAGGAAGGAACTTTTCCCAGTGCAGAAACCCAGTGTGTCAAAAGCGCCCTGGTTCATTTGGCTGGGGTCTGTGATTTCAACAACACTTTAAACATAAAATACTTTTGTCATGGAGAATCAGGATTTCTCGTCTCCATCCCTACTCTAAGGTCATAAAGGATCTGGGACCATGAACCAAAACTTGCTGAGAAGTCATCCCCCAAGAGCCACGTGGTTCATCCCAGCTTTTGGGGCGGATCTTTCATTCAGGGAGTTGGGCTGGGAGGTGTCTGTGTTTCCTCCCTTGGAGATGAAGGAGACAGGCGCAGATGTGAAGACAGAGATGTCTCCGGTCCTCGCCTGTCTGCTGCTGGTTTTCCTGGCAGACTGCTGGGGATACCAGCACCACCCCTGCCGCTGCACGGGCAAGGTCTTCATTTGTCAGGAGAGCAAGGTGGTCCAGGTTCCCCGGGACATCCCCGCCAACACCACTGAACTGTAAGTAGGCAGAGGGAATGGTTGGAAGCCTGCAGCCCTGTTGTTGGCTCTCCAAACAAACTGCTGCGTGGCAAGCCAAGGGTCGGGCTCGCAGGGAGTCGCTCCGGAGACTTACGCCAGCTGTTTGGAGAGCACAGCCCTTCCCATGACACTTGCTTAATTACATCTCAGAGCTCCTCTCCATTACTCTGATCGTGCTCATTTCAAGATCTCTGTTAAGAAAAGATATGGTACGTTACAGTGCAAAGCGCAGACTAAATTTTAAACAAGCTTCCTTGGTGCTGTGACAGTAAATTGAAGCATAAAGCCTAAGCTTTCTTTACAGCTTGCTTTAGCATTGTCGAAATGTGTCGTGCAACTTGTCTGCCCCAAACAACTTGATGATGAGTGTTTGTTTGTACTGTGGGAGCTTTCCAAAGGTTTGTGCTCGTTTGCCAAGAAGCGACTTAATGTTTTCTTTTTGAAATAATGAAGGCATTACAGAAAGGACTCTGATAAACATCCAGAGAGTGATCCTCCTCTACCCGAGGAGCAGCATGACTGCAGCTGGAGAGGGCGAATAACATAAAGATACCGTACCGTGTTACTCAAGGAAGGGTTTTATCTATCTTAAAGCTTCTCTTTGTTTTTTTGTAAAGTAACGTGAGCAATCCTGTACGACAGCTGTTTTCTGTGTCAGTAGCACAGGCGAGCAAAAGAGCTTATGCAATGGCAAGTACATAACTATGCATGCGATTGTTTTCATTTTAACTTTTTTAAAAGCATCCACAGCCCTCTGACATAGTTATGACCTAAAGCAAAAATGAAAGGACTAGTCCCAGATAAACACTTTGATTAATAAGTGGAGTGGCAAGTTTGGGGGGAGGTTACAAGGAAGAATAGTATGTCACTCGTTGGAAAAATATACCTCTCTCCTAATTTTACACACCACAATATATCCATAGTTACTATCTTACAATTTTCTTAGGGCAGAAGTTTTGTTTCGTTCAGAAGGAGGAGTTGTTATGCTCACTGAATAAGCAGACTGAGGTAAAACTTGATAAAAATGTTGGAATTAACCACAGAAGGTCAGTAAAAGTTTAAATCATTCTTGCAACTAGAGGGAAAAATAATCCATCTGTGATTTAGGACATCTAAATGTGTTCCAGACATACACTGCTAATTTCGTTTAATTTTGCTTTGGTTGTTTCTTTAGATTACACAGTTAAGATCTGCCTTCTAGGGATTAAGAAAAAGCAGTTTATAATTATTTCTGCAAAGCAGTAGAGTTTTATATGACCAAAAAGCACCTGTTAGTAAAACAAGAGTGTGTATTCTGTGCAACAGGCAGACGACAAGGCTGGTGCCACTGAGAACAGGGAACAAATCCTTTCTTTTTGCACTGTGCAAATATTGGAGTGGAATCTCTCCACTTGACTCTCTTCTCACACCAACTTTTGGTTTATCAGGAGGTAGTTCTGGTCCCACTTAATCAGTATAGCCCCGGGACTGATTTCAGCATTGCTTAAGAGTTTGGCCATGAAAACTATGTAGAGTTGCTTTGAGTATTCCAAATGTTAGCGTTGCTAAAGCGAGATGTATTAGCTGAAAAACTATTAAGTGACAGATAAGCCTTAGATTTTTCCTTCAAGGTCAAAGGGGTCTAGAAAGGCGCCTTCTTACATATCTCTCTGCTGAGTGCCCAGCGGGGTGATTCGGGTGGCTAAAATAGACTGCTGCTCCAGATGCTGTTGCAAATGCACTCTTGGTAACAGAAAAACTTTGCTTTATGTTTCCTCAAAAAGCCTCAGTGAGTCAAAAGGGGTTTAAAATCGGTTTAGCAACTTGAGCATAGATGGTCGCAGTGTCTAAGGACACAAGTGCACACAACTTCTCGCTACGTACAGCCCTTGCAAGGAACTTTTTTTCACTTAAGAGCTCATTCTGGGAGTGCTGGATGCAGCTGATGTTCATTTGACGTAAAGGGAGGGGGGGGTGTCTCTTCAGTACACTTCACCTTCTCTTATGTGGTTTTGATAGCTTTCCTAAGCTTTCGTAGTGCCTTTTCAATGTTGAATAATATGCCTGTAAAAGCTTTGGAGAGTGAACAGGAGCCTGATAAGCCTCAGGCACTTCTCCTGTTCCTGTGTGTTTCTGTTCCACTACAGCTGTTTCTTAAGTTGGGACGCTGGCATGTGGCAGCCAGCTCTGCTACTTGGTAAGAAAACTCAGGTTAAATGTAAAAATATTGCCCTCAACAACCATTATCTCTGGTGTTTGCCATGACTGATTTTTTTTTTATTACTTTTTATTTTTATTTTTATTTTTTGAGGTCCCTGACACTTGCTGTCGTCATGGGTTTCCTTGTTTCTGGTTTGCCAACAGCGAGAGCTTACACTCCACAGTGAACAGGAGCTCCGTGGCACGGTACGAGAGCCGGGGTGTTGCTCCTGGTTGGATTGGCATCTGCCTTAGCAAAGAGTGTTGCCGAGGGGAGGGCTGGCAGCCTCTTACAGGGAGGGATTGCAGTTTGTACTTACCATGTGGAAACAGAGCGGGGATCAAAAACCATGGGTTTTCATTACTGGTTTTGCTGCCACATTTACTTTTTCACTTATAGGCCAAAATCTCACAAGAGGATGGTTACAGCTTGGTTTGTACATTGCTTCTTGCAGATTTGCAAGCTCTTGACACAAGAGTATGGTTACAGCTTGGTTTGTACATTGCTTCTTGCGGATTTGCAACCTCTCTGCAGCTGGTGTGCTTTGAGTGTTTGCAGGGGGGACTTTTTATAGGTACCAAAACGCCTGTGAGAAATGTAGATGGCTGTGACCACAAGAAACCAGAGACTGAAAATTCAGATGGGAAATGTAGGTTCATCTGTGTTAAAGTATTAATTATTAATTGCCTCACAGAGTGATAGAGGGGGAGCAACTCAGTAGCTAAGACAGTTTACTCCTTGAAGGTGTAAAACAGTTCTAAAATCCAGTGTCAAGCTTTGTAAGCTATCCATAGTATTCGCTAAGGTCTCATTTAGTCTTTAGGGGTCTTGCTTTGAGGAGGTGATGCAAAAAAAAAAAAATTGTTCTCAGAAAAGAAGGGATCCTTCTTAAGATTTAGCAAACTACTTCAAAGAGAAACACATGACTATCAGCTGGGAACAAAACTGGAAATGGCAGGAAAAGCTTACTCATTCTTACAGCACCCTTCTTTGCTTTTGGGTTTCTCATCTCAGCAGTGCTTGAAATCACTCTTATGGTATCCCAGGGAAATGGAGAGCTCTGCTCCAGCAGCTGGCTCCAACCATTGGGGCGGCAGACTACACCTCTGATTTGACAAAGCAAAGCAACAGTACAGGGCAGTTTAAGAAGGGAGGTGAAAAAGGCTGTTCCATCCAATTCTGCTTGCAATCCTGAGGAGTTAGGCGAGAGAAAAATGAGTATCAGCATTTTACCTGCATCCTGTGACTAAAAAGGTATCAGGAAATCAATTTTGGTCATGTTGTATTTGTTACAAAGAGAAACTGCCTGAAACAGTAGTTACTGAAAGTAACTACTCAGTTACTTCCCAATTTTCTCTTGCTTCTAAGCATCCTTGATGCTTAGCCCTCCTTCGCTGGGCTACAAGCGCGGCAGCCGACACTGCATGTAGATGTCGACCAGTGGGTTCCCTCTGCCTGCCTGTTTCTGCACCCCCGAGACTATATGAGAAACATCTCTTGAGAATGGAAGCTCCCCAAAGAAAGCTTGCAAACTTGGAAATGTGACTCAGCTAATTAAAGGGAATTGTTTAACGCGTTAGCTTGCCAGAGGCTTCAACAGGAGAGTGGTGCCAGTTTTAGAAAGGAGCAGCTGAGACGACTGAAATAATTGACAACAGAGATGGTCCATCATTTGGCACCCATCTGTCAAAGTGCTATCTAAGAGAAAACTGCAGGTAAAATAAATAAGACTTAAACTTGATCAGCTGGTGTTTTGTATTTTAAAACCCGTTCTCTGGCTCCACTAGCCAGTTTAGCCATTGTCAGAGTGGTTTAGAGATATAGATACAGAGTGTTTTCTCTCAGGCATCTGCAAACTATAAACAGTGGGATTTTTTACTTGCTCTCTGCATAGGTGTTTTTGTACAATGGCTCAAGGATATTTATTTTAGACTATCAAGTCAAGGCTGAGTAGATGTCTGACCACTAAAACAGTGGCTGCTTTGAAATAGAAAGTTCTGTGTTATGTACTGAGTCAGACGTGCTTCCCTGCGACAGAAGCTGCAAATGATGTGACCAGCAGCTGCAACTGAGAGCTGAAATTAGGATATTTTTTTTATGCTTTCACACTTGGAAGTTGATACTACATTGAAACCTGCAAACAATTACAGTTCTTGCTCAGGTGTTTATACTGATGGACTGACAGGGTGTGGAGAGGATAAATGAAGACCCATGAAGCTTTTTTTTTTTTTTTTTTTTTTCTTTTATCCCAAGAAAGAAAAGGATGCAGAGCGGTGGGGACACTATTGTGATATGATGTACTAAATGAACTGCTCACCCTTGCCACTGCATCACTGATGAAGGAAAACAGCTTTTTTTTTTTTTTTTTTTTTTTTTTTTTTCACTTTAACTAGCTTTGTTTCTGTTAGGGTAGGAAAAAGTCTGCAGTTAGTGCTACATTCTTCTCTTCCCGAATTTATGATCAGTTCACACTTTGAAGCTGAAAGCTATAGAGGTTGCTGTACAATCACTGGCTGTATATTGGTGGAGTGGTCCAACGCTTATGCTGGATTCTGTATTTGACATTTTCATTGGGAGGATAAAAAGAAATAGGCAGAGCATAAGAGAGAAAAAAGAGAAGGAAGAAAGTGACACTAAAGAAGGATAATAAACTCTGCAGGGCAGATCCTCAGCTAGTATAAATTACCAAGTACATATCTCTATAGAAACATCCAGTTTCCAAAGCTTCAGGAGCTTTTCAGCACAAGGAGGTGTGCTGCACACAATAGGGGATGCTCTGCAGTGCAGCACTCTCCGCTGGCTGGCTCGTGATACTATGGCAATAAATACACAGGCATGACTTTCACCCGACTTACAATAACTGCAGCTTGATGCATCTCTGAGAGATGTATGACTGAGTCTGAAGATGTATAGATATGTGCATATATATAGATGATGTATCTTTGAAATGAAAGTGCATTCACTTAAAATTTAATGGCAAGTATATGACTTGTTAAATCACTAAGTTTTTTGCAGGGACCCACAGTGAAAGCCGAGAGTTGATTTTGTTTGTGTGCAGCATTGAGAGGGTACCAAGGTCTACACCGGCTGATGCCCTTCTCTGGGGTCAGCTACAGAGAGATTCTCCTGATGTACAAGTTCTGGCTTTTCTGGCTGCCTCTGTCTTGTCCATACACACAAAAAACAGAGGGCCTGTGTCACATCCCCACATGTCTGATACCAGGCAACATGGGTTCCTGGGGCTGGTCCATGTCCCAGAAATAAAGCCTCTCCATTAGACGTTTTAGGTATAGTCTGCTTCACTTCGTGCGATGAATCAAAACATGCCTATTGAATGAGATTATCATCAATGTTTTTCTAAAGTGTTTGGAAGATTAGACTAATTGTTTGTAGGTGTTACCTTTTCTCATCTCAAATAGGGTGTCTTCATCTTGGGTTCCTCCCCATTCACATCTTGTTTCATATAATTATAACCTAGGATAGTTTGACAGTAATGTTATTCATGAGATGCGAGCTGGTAAATACCAAGATTTAGTGTAGAGGCACAGCAAGAGACAAAAGTCCTGGTAAGATCAGAAATAAGTAGCTTTTAAATTAAAATGTGGTTAAAATGGGAAAGCTGGTAAGTCTAGGGGACATCATTACAAAGTAGGATGGAGGCCTTTTCCATCTCTGATGAGAGCATGAATCACAAAACAGATTTGAGGGATCATGAATTCACCAGTGTTATGCAGCAATTAATTTTCCTTTGCTCTGAATCATACGCCATGCTAAACTCTTCAACACTATGGGTGATTTCTGAGCTTCATTTACTCCCCTTACTACAGCTTCCCACAACTCATCAGTTTTCACTGCACGGAATTAAAACGTCGTATTTTAGACTTTGTTGCCTTCTCTTTTCTAATATTAAAATGTATTAACTTAATATCTCATCTCACCCAGGGAGGCCAAGACAGTTTGGCTTAGGGAATCCTATCACCACTCCAATGTGACTATCGCTGCCTGGGAGAGCAGAGTTAAAGCTATAGCAGAAAGTTTTGAAGAGTGCTTCTATGAGTTTGAAAGACATTGCAGTGCTTATGTGTTTCTGGTGTGGATGTTCAGCTTTGCTGAGTTGCCCTCCAATCCCTTACACAGGGAGCTCGGGGTAAATATGCAGAGGCAGATGCAGGAAGGGGTGGGTGGGTGTCCCTTGGGCTCTGACCCAGCAGGGTACGAGCTGTGTAAGAGCCGTACTGTAAGAGCCTCAAAGCCAGGACAGCTCATTCATCATCCCTGTATCTGTGTTTGTTCATATAATATGCTTTCAGCTCCTCACTTGGGCTTATAAATGACGGCTTGGGAATTTGAGTTAATCGTTTTCTGGATCTGGCCCTTGGCAAAGTCATATCAGCATTGCAGCCCTGAAGAATAAAGCTTATTATCTCCCTCGAAACCCAGGCCACGCCTCTTAAATTTTAAAAAAAAAAAAGACTTTAAAAAAAAAAAGCTTCTCAACTACTTGATCTTGCTGGCAGCATTTCTGAGGTGTAACAGAGATCTCCAATGGAAGGTGTCTCTAAAAGCTCCAAATGGAATTCCTCTAGAAAAGTATCACACACGAAATGTGTGGCCTGATAAGGCAGCAGGAGAGTCTGCTGTGCAGCTCAAGGGTTTCCTTTGCAGATGGCCAAGGGGGTCCCATGGGGTTGGCGTGTTGCTGAAAATACTGGGTTTGTGGAGAGCTTAACGAGGGCGAAAGACGAGAGCGGAGGAGGGAATGCCGCAAGAACAGTTGCCCAGAAGTGAGATGCCAAGTGAATACACATCCCGAGGGGCAGCGCTGCGCTAAGCGCCAGCAGTTTGTGTGCAGGAGGGGGCCCTGCAACGGCAAATGGAATTATCTGGCATAGCAACGAAAAATAAACAAGCCTGTTAAACACCCAAGTGAGGAGCGAAAGAAATCCACACAAAGTTCAACATGCCGCGTTCTCTTCTAACTTGATGGCTTTTTAGTTAGTTCTGCTTAACTTTCCCAAGTGTCCTTGTGCCAGCAAGCTAGAAGATAATTGGGGTAGGTTCACAGCTAATTTAAATTGTCATAGCTTCATTAACTTCAGTGGAAAGAACTAAGTTCATTTTCACTGTCTGGTGATGGGGACCTCTGTCAGCCACGTGTTGTGCATTCTGGCAGCAGCTGATTGGTAATTAATATGTATGTGTGTTTGGTAAACAACATACTTTGGGCACAAAAGACAGGTATTATTTTTCATCTCAGTCTATTAGTTTTACACAGCGAGGGGCAAGCACTTTGGTAGGAAAAGTCACTTTTCTTTGTTTAAGACCTTGACCTTTTCAGATAAAACCTGTAAATTATTTCACACACTTTGCCTGTAGTTTTATTGGACTGGTCTTATTAGCAGTGAAATTTAAGTCATTAAAATGAAGCTTATTTCAAATTATAGGTCAGAGTCAGGCCTGGATTTCATAAAAGAGTATAGAAAATGATTTCTTCTAATTGTCTTGCATACACCGTAATAAGGACCCTGTTTTTTGCCTCTGCTCAGGTGCAGCTTCCTTGATTGTGGGTGTCTAGGGTCAGAAAAGCTTGTGATTTGTTTGCTTTTGATTAATGTTTTCCTCCAAACATCCTAAGGTGTTTCAGGAGCTTAGCCTGGAAAGTATGGATGCTTCTTATCTCCTATTACCTTATCAAGCCACTCAGATGTATTTGCTCCTGGTTAGCTGAAGGAGAAATTACTAACTGTTATTATATGCAGAGGGAGATATGTTTCTGAGTGAAATGCCTTCGATCCAACTGAGTATGAACAAGTTTTTTTTTTTCCCCAAGTATATTTCCATGACTTTTGAGCCTCTGTCTTTGCCCGGACTAGCTAAATAATGTTATATCCTTGACTGTAACATATTCAGAAACTTGCTGTAGACAAGGCAGCCTCAATTTTAAACATATACCTGCTGGGTGAGCTTGAGCCAAAGCTTTCACCTCTGTCCGCTCTCAAGAATGCCTTTACTAGTTGGCATTTTAGCATGTTTGCCTGGAAATCCCGTTTTGTGAATGTCTCTGGAGCATTGTTCTGGTAACGGTCCTACTGACATAAAGTTTCCTCAGAGCACACATGAAGATGTACTTTCTGATATGAATCCTTGCCTAAATACAGTCAGTTAATTAGAATTAATTTGTAAATATTTATATGTAAGAGATCTGTGAATCCTCAGTGGTTTTCCAAAAATACTATGTGCATAAACATGCAGTGAGCAAAACTTCCAAGTTTTCAATGTTTGATTAGTCTTCTTCATGAGAATGGAGCAAGGAGGGAATACCCTTTCAAGTGATGGTCAGCAGATATGTATTTTTATTTGAAATAGTAGTGTACAGTGAAGAACTGGATTGACTGTGTGAAGACTGGAAAAGGAAGTGGTGCTTGTTTTCTCAGGAGAGTTTCTGGTGTCCTGTATTTATGTTCTGAACATAAAAATGTGGAATGCAGTGGGATACCATAAAGCCTTCTCAAAGCCTTGTAATGGTTTTATAGACCGTGCTGTGCCCTGTGCTTAGAAACGATGCCTACTCTTGGCTTTGAGAGGGTTGGATTTCAGTGCTAACTTCAGGGCAAGCTTGGATTTCTCTTTTCACTTGTACCACCACGTGATATAAATATATTAGGCTCTTGCCTTTACGAGCCCAATATGAATTTCTGAGGAAAGAGCCTTTGTCACAGGGCACCCTATTCAGTGGGAAGCACTGGTGGCTGAGAGCGCCATGGACACTCATTGAGGTGTGAAAGCAAATCTGGCTCCAGCAGCAGAAGCACTGCCCATGCTGCTTTCTCTGGCATCTCCAGTCTCCACTGCTGGAAAAAGGAGCACAGATCAGCCAAATCCATTTTTTTTCTTCCTGTTAACTACTAGGAAGCGATCGATTCTGAGGGAGTCTTTCGTTGGAGTGCAGTCTCCCAGCAGGAATATTTATAGGCATACAGAAATTTCTGAACAAGCAAGGTGTACGAAGAGGGGCTGTAAATGCCCCTGCTATGGGAAGACAGCAGGTTGATGCTAAAAAACCTGCCTTGTCCCTGAAGTTTTCTTCGGCCAACAAAGCTGCTATGGAAATTTTTTCCTTTCCTTTTTTTTTTGGCAAGTGGAGAGTCATAAAAGAAGCACAGGCTGTGTCAGAAAATGACAGCAAAACAAGAAATGCCCCAGCAGAACAACAACTCTCTCTAGGTGGAATTACTGGTTTGGGGAAATACTCACTGTATCCGAATCCCAGGAGCTGTAATTTTCTATCTGCAGTTTATTGTTGCCATGGCAGATGAAGCCCAGACCTCATTCCTCAGTGCTTTGAAATTGGCATTAGTGGCCCCTGTGAGGGAATACCCTACAAGAAAATCTAGGGTTTGATTCCACCGGCGTTCGTACACATCCTAATTGCTTGCCCAAGCAGCTCGGCTGCCTTCCAGTGGGATGAAGCACAGTGTGTGCTTCACAGGTGTGAAACTACCCATCTGTACGTATTTGCAGATTCAGGACTTTTTGCTAATGCACTAGACAGGAAACCACTCTAGGGAAAAATAAAACGGGTGTTAAAAGCACAAATGGAATAAGTAGCCAACTGTTTAAATTTATTTTAAATTATTAGGGGAGGTTTTAATTGTTTTAATGAACCATATGGAAATGATAAGATTTTCTTAGGGCTCACAAAGTTCTCTATAAATATTAAGAGATTTCACAACATTCCTGATAATTCCGTAAACATAATTTTACCCATTACAGAAACAGCAAAACTATAGGATGTAAAGGATGAATAATTTCCCAAGAGTACAGGGTAACAAATCAGTGGTTTAGCTGCAACTGTAGCCCCTTCAAGACCTTATTCACCAGACCATACTCCTATGGCTATATATTGCCTTGTACAAAAGTAAAAAAAATTACCTCTTGCACCTTCATATTCCTTTCTAATAACTGTTTCTCATCATGGGAAGGCTTTATGCTCAGCAGCATGAAACGCAGGCCTGCTGCTGTGAATTTCCTAAATAAGGCAGTGCAAAGTCACAACTGTACTATTTTTTAATGTTTAAGTGAGGCGTATACCATTTCAGGGTTTTTTTACTCAAATATATTTTTACTGACACGGTACCTCTGCATCATCACCTTTTCCGCTTTTGTACTTTTCTCGTATCAGTTTCTGTCACTGTTAGAAGAGCAGCATTTCACAGTGGTGTTACAGTCAGTGATTTAAAGACAGCTGAGGTGGAGATTTTCGTGGGCATTTCAATTACAGATAACTGTTGACTCGGTTAGGGTCAGTAGGGCTGCCCATGGAGCACTAATTGGAAGATTTTCACTCGTTTGTGCATTTAGCTGCTATCTGTGTATGTCTCCTTAGCTAGAACCCGTCATAAATACGTTAATTTCTACAGGATTATTTTTTATGTATAGCATTCACGTAGCAAACAATATTACCTTGGTGTCCTTCATTTCCATACATGTTATTGCTGTGTTAGATTGGTGCGGCTGAGCGTATTTCATGGGCCCCGCCAGGTCCTATGAAATCAAGGTGGGTTTTGATCACTTTTAGCCTAGAAGTTGGAGCACCTCCCTCCTGGGCTTTACAGGAGCACTGCAGGGGCTGGACACAGAGGCGTGAGTCTCCAGGAGGTGCCCATCAAGGAGGGCTTGCCCTTGGGACACACTGATGCTCTGGTGTGGTGGGGATGGCTGTGGACCAGCAGCATCTAGGGCTTTGCCATTTTGTTTGTCTGTCAGAGATGTGAATGCTGTCTGGAAGAAACGTTCCAGTGGCACTAGAAAGACTGGCTCTTTGTTCAAGGCTTTGAAAGACTATTTTTTTTCCCCTCCACGTCAGGCTGCCAAGAGGCGGCCTTGGTTCTAGGTATAGATTCATCTGTTTAGCGTCCTCCAGGCTGGGCGCACATCGCGGTGGTTATCAGCAAAAATAGGGAATGAGGCAGGGGGTGCTTCAGAAGTTCCTGCTTGCGTCTCCTTGAAGATTTTCTGCATTCCGCAGAAAGCTTGTTAACCTCTGCTTTGGAGGGATGGCAGGCTGCTATTTTTATTAGCAATGCCTTGCTTGCCAGCTAGAGTACATCTTTACAATGTTCATCATATAAAGGAGTTTATACATTTCTATAATGCACCTTATGCTACTATCCTGTTTACATGAACAACAGCTTCAAGTTGCAGCCTGTGTTACATAGAAACACTCAGGGTTTTGTTTGTCTGAACTCAACTGATTCAAGTTGGCCCTTGATCCTAGAAGCCTACAGTCCCAGAAGCCTTAATCTTCAATACGATGTCAATTGCTTTTCTTAAAACACTCCAAAGAAGAAAAAATCTTCTTGGACTTCTAATCTTGGGACTAGATGATCTCCAGAGGTCCTCTCCAACCCCATATCACTCTGTGATTCTGTGAAAAAGGTGCACCTAGATTAGACAGAGGTCTAAATTTCATCTTGACTATCAAGTATAGCAACAGTGTAGGAGTTTCCATGGCACTGAGTTCCCCCAGTTGGAAAGTTCTTTTCCAACATCAGTATTTGTATTTCAGCAGCTGCTGTAACAGAACCCAATGACCATGCTTCCTCTGCTAGTCTGCCTAACAGCATCCTTCCAAGTTCTGCTTGGCTTGCACCGTCATCTGAATGTGCTTCCCTCTTGTTGATCTTACTGAAGAGGTGATAATGGCAAATCCTTTCCAGAAAACAAACCAGTGTCAAACTGATCACTAACCGTTCCATGCCATCTCAACGCTGAAATAGCAATAGTGATTATGTCAGAGGTTACTTCTGCCAAATAAAGGGATAATCAGCTGAAACATCTGTATGTTTCAGAGGATTACCCTTGAGTGAAGGAGGTAGGAAAATCAAAAAGCATACACAAAGGCAGGCAATATATTTGTTGTGGCTTTCTATACCTTCACTGCATGTTATTTGCTCTTTTGTAACTCAATATATGGGCCCTAAATATTGTTCTGGTGAATGATAATAACGGTAGCAATTAGACAAACCATAACTTTTGCCCAAAGCAGCATAAAATAATATTTTAAACACTGCAGTCTTATAAACAAAGCCTTAGGAAATAAACAACCTTTTACAGTTGTCAAACTCAGAGCAAACTTTCATTTTCTCTTTGCCAAAAGCATGCCTCAGTCTGGGAAAGTGAGGGAGAATGACCACTACCATGCCTACTCTTTGAACAATCTATTTGCAAGAATAGATATGGATGTAACATTGAAAAAAAAGAAAAAGGAAAAAAAAAAGTGGTTGGCTACTGAGATGAAATAACAAGCACTGTATCTAACTCAACAGGTCAAGGGGTATAAATTAGAGGCATGTTTTCTCAACAAAGTAATCAACTACAAAATTCATACATTCTCTCATTTTTTGCAAGGCCAACTCATCTTTAAAACTTGAGACCTTTTACCATGTAAAACAGAGAAAAAAAGTGCCAACTCATCTTTAAAACTTGAGACCTTTTACCATGTAAAACAGAAAAAAAACAGAAAAAAGAGATCTTGCAAGGAAGCTGCAATTAGAGTAATAGAAAGTAATGATGTAGACCTTTGAAATTAATCTGAGGAAAAATGTAATTATTCTGGAAGGCCATGTGTGAAACCTTGCAATGACATTTCAGGTTCGGTGGTGATGCTGATGGTCATTTTTGCTGGCCCCAAAGCAAAAGCAAACATGGTTAACCAAGCCTCTTGCAGCGAATTCTATCAGCTAGATAAGATGTTCAGCACTTAATGTACAGTACGTTGGCTGATTGTGGATGTCGCCGGAGAAGAATGTGAGGCCAACTCCTTATTTTTTTTGTTACAAATGCTGATGGGGACGATTCCATCTCCGCATAAAGAGATTATCATTGCGTCGCTGATTGGTTAACCTCTGTTCCCCTTATTCAGGCTTATGCATGTGATAAAAGGTCTATCCAATACATGCTGAAATATCAGTGGGAGAACTCCTATTGATTTCCGTTAGATTGTGCCATAATATTGGGCCCAGTCTTTCACTGCATTGCTTTAGCACATGGTCATCAGTACTGAGGTGTCAGCTAACAAAAGCCACCGAGCTGTGGACGTTTTTCTCCTAGGACTCATGAATAGCTGTGTATATAAAATTGAGAGCATTAGACAAAGCCAAGTTCTTATACAATTTATACACCCTTAATTATTTTCTGTCACAGCAAGTTATCATTGTTTTTAATTAAGCAAACGTCCTTAGACTGGCAAGATGTGCTGCTTCATGCTTTATCCCTGCTGGAAATGTTTATTTCTGTTTCGAAATTTTAATATAAAATATCAGGGAGGTGGAAGGAGAGCAGAGGTTTCAAGCACCCTGACATCCGGTACTGTATATTATGTTTCCCTTACTCTGTCCTCAAGGTGAGCAGTCAAGATAAGCCAATGATCTGCAGCCCATCTAATTTGTTTTTCCATCATTTTCTTAAGTTGTCTTATGTGCAATAATCATTACAGTGTAAGTGACACTGCTGGGAAAATCAATTCTTCCTCACTGAATAGAAAATAACTGACGCTATACTTGAATCATAATTGGTGTTTTGTTTATTTTGTGGGACTTGCAGCTAACTGCTGACTACTTTGGCTAAGGAAGTTCTGCGTCTTCTGGCAAAGGCACTGCTTGCTATAAAACATTATGAAATCTACTTCCAATTGAAATGTAATAAAAACCGCTAAGGATAGACACTGAATTTTCTGTCAGATGTTCGATATTACGTCCTTGAAGATTAAAAAGTCTCTGAATATTTATTAGCAAGATGGAAGGCCCTTCCAGATAGGCTTTGAACCACGCTCATCAATGGAGCACGTGAATGACTTTCAGTAGTACATCTGTCATATATTCTATTACTATAAGATTATTATTCCCCTTTTGCTGTTTAGCTCTAATTCAACCACAACAATGAAAAAGACACTTATGTGCTATGTGTGGGCACAAAGCCCACGTAACTGATGTCAGCTTTTCAACCTGAGGATGAACAGGAGTTAGCAGAGGTTATCAGCACCGTGCATTGTTCTCGCACCTCTGGGGTGTCATGTGGTGTGCCAAAAAAACCTCTTCAGTTATACTGTATGTCATGAAATAAATTCAGGGATGGCAGTTTGTACTTGGCTAAATTTTAATCAGAAATTTATATTGGAAGGGGGGAAAAGGGGTTTTTAAAGTGCTTTGGTTTCCTGTGCAGCACTTGTGCTCCAGAGCTGATGCTCACAGTGTTTGGGATAAAACCCCTGTGATGAAAGAGGAGTTCATCACCAGTGATGAACAGTAGAAGCCCTCCACATGCAGACCCAGGGCTTGTGACCTGGGGTCCAGCTGAGACTTGAATAGCTGTCTGGAGCTGCAATATGCTTTTCCTGGGTTTCATTATTGGGCGAGGAGGCCAATATTAATCAAAACAAGCTTATCTGAAGTGAGGTCACCCCTGTATTACCCTGCATAAGGAGGCAGCCAGGATTCTCCATTTTTCCCTACCCTTGTAGGTGGTGTGTCGTGTCGCAGGAGTGTCTGTGTGCTGTATCCTTACATGGCCAGGACACATCTGGAGACCTGTGAGTGCCCGTGCAGCTGTGTGCCCAGGCAAAGGTGCCCCATGTGGAGCGGGGACCCCGTTCCTGGCAAGCTCCTGCTCAGCTCCTCGGTGACCGGTCCCTGTGTCAGCAGAGCTGGCTCTGGAGTGAGTCACTGCAGCTTCCCCAGGGCAAAGTCTCTCTGGGAAAAACAAAACAAACCAACCAAACACAAAGAGGAGAACAAGGCTTCTGTGTGCAAATGCCCCTTCCCATTGCCAAAAACCTGATTGCAGTTAGTGGTGTCCCCCTCGCTCCCCTCCAGTGGATCATCCTTGGCTGACTGGGGGATAGAGAACTCCTGAATTCCTTTCCTAACCTAATATGGGGACAGACGCTTTTCCAGTGATCTGAACAAAAATCTCTTCACCTGAGCATTAAATCCCATATATAATGAAGGATCCTTTGTGCTGGTTTGTCTATTTGGTTCTATCCTCCCTGTAAATTCCTGCATTTATCTTCAGGACAAAGGATTCATTTCCTGATTTATTTATTAATTTCATTTATTTTTTTTCCTGCTGGGGAAAGGGAAAAAAGAAAGGGAGGCTGTGTTTGTGTTTGGATAACCAGGAGCATTTTCAGGCTCTGTATCCAACTCTGCGTACAGCTGTTCAGGGAGAGATACTGAAAAGCTGCAAGTGGATTCTTGTGCCACCTTATCTCATTCAGACAAGAGAAGACACCCCTTGGCTTATAACGATAAGCTACAGCCTTGATCGATTTGATCTGTGCTTTTGTCCTTCTTCATAATTTGAGCTATTGATTCTATTTATTAAAACTAATTTAAAAAACACAAGCCCTGAGTGCTCTGCTGTTCCAGATCAGGCTGCTCTGGGCAGTCTGATCTGAAGCTAATCCATTCACTGCTGATTTATTTTCACTCTGTTTTCAAGCAGAGTTCTGTTCTGTGTTTCATTTTTTTGTCCTCTGTTTCTCTCTGAGAAAAAAAGACATTTAATTTCACACCTCCAGTTAGAGCAGGGGGGTCTAGATTCCTTTTTCTGATATACGAAGTGAGCTCAGGAAAGTTTACCTGGCTCATTCTTGCAGATTTTGCTTGGATGGTGCCCCCCTGTGTATTGTTCTCTATTGTCTTAAATCAAAGCTTTGTGCTAGAGAAGAAATCGGTGTATTTGTTTAAATGCACTCTTCTTGCCATATTGGAGTTAATAGCACTTACCGTGTTCCTGAATTAAGGCTCCTGGGAAGCACAAGTTTGTCTAAGGGCTGGAGGATGGTTCTTTAAAAATATATACTTTTATTCAGACTTAGAGAAATCAAATGAAGCCCTTACTATTAAAAACAGATAAAAAATAAAGCCTTCAGGAGCTAGGTGTCTTTTAGTACCAAGCTGGATTTGAGTCTCTGGCCAAGGATCAGCATTTAGTGGTATTTATTTACTGTCAGTGCATTTTGCTAGTGATGTTTTAGTGCCTTTCTTTCCCTCAGTTTAACGCATTCATTTAAAGCTTCAACCATCAAATTCTTCAGGTGGTTAAAAGCTCTGTGGGTGTCTTGCTTGAGCAGAGACTGCGTATCATGCCTGCTGCACCTCTCAGTGTTTGCTGCTGTAGCATAGTCTCTGCACAGTAAAAACACTCACAGTCTGTTCCTAATTTATCCTGAGGTCTGCTTGGTCATCCTCTCAGTCTACAGCCTGTGATTTCTTGTGCAATATGTCATAACTATCAGCCGGAATCAATCAGACAAAATATATGTCTAGATATCATCATAAAGAAAACAGGCATGGGGTAACAGCCTCCGAAGTCTTGGCCTGCTTTTAAAAACATTCCTCTTTACTTCAGAATCAATATGGACACAGAAATACAGAGTCAGTATTGCTGAATATTTCTTTATAGACGTCGTGCTGCAGGAAGATATCTTTCGACTGGAGAGCCACAGGTAGGGTATTGATTGGACACATGCTGCAACCAACATTCAAGCAAAACCCCAGCCAGTCAGGTACGGTAAGAAAGTGAGGCCCCTCAGCTTGTTTATGATGCAATCTTGCCCCAACACTTCACAGAGATGTTGTATAGCCCAGCAAGGATCTTCTGCAAGTGGTCTCAAATTTGGCCCATCAGCACCAACCAAAGGCATGCTAGATGCTTTTCCACAATCCCCTGCCTTGCCCCCATGCCCCCAGGCAGGACTATAGCCCAGCGGAGATAGATGAGCCATCAGTTTTTCCACTGTAGGAAGAGATCCTCTCCTCTCCCCTCTCTCTCCCTGCAGTATAAGCTGTGGCTATGGTAAGGCAGATCAAGTATCCTATGGACAACAGGGATTCTTAAAAGCTGCTAAGGGTAGAATGAGACTAGGGCAAGTGTTTAAGATGTATTGCCACAATACTACTCCGGCCTCCAACTAATTCCAGCCCAGAGGATTGCTTGAAATTCTTGTTGTTTGTTTAGTAACCCTAAATTATCTCTCCTCAATTTATTTGTACATTCTACCTGTGAGCCTACATAAGCTTCTTGCATCCATGCAAGCTGCATGAAGGAGTTCTGGCAGCCCGTGTACACCGCATGAAGAGCCAGGTCCTCTTATTTGCTTTGAGTCCAGCTCCCTGTGTCCTCACCTCTAAGCTTTTGTAATGGCAGAGCTGACAGAGCATCCGTTCTTGCCCACCCTCTGCAAGACATTTTGTAGACCTTTAGCATCCCTTTAAGCTTTCCAAGCTGAAAAGTCCCAGACAAATTGGTTACTCCTCTTATGGAAGCCAGTTCATGTCTTTGATCAGTCTTATTGCCCTTCTCTTTACCTTTCCCAATACTAGTATAACCTTTTGGAGATGAAAGGGATCAGAACTGCACCCTCTATTCAAAGGCTATGTGAACCACTGTTTTTTTTTACTGGAGAGAAGGGGGAGGAAGGTTTTAGGAAAAGAGTGCAGCCAACAGGTCACACAAAGCCCTTAAGCATTTAGATTATTATAAAACTGAGTCTGCTTTATAGTCCATCTCCCAAGGTGGGGGAGGACAGTAAGGCATAACTTGAGATTTCACAGCGGCAGTGCATTTCCCCTGTTTTTACAAAGATTATCAAAATGACCAAGCAAAAGAATTTATGGAGAGCTGAAGCATTATTTTACTACTTTTATTGTTAAAGAATGCTAAAGTGTTCTTGTTGCGTTTATTTGGGAAATGTAGAGCCAATTCTGTGCAATGAAACAGGAATCTGAACGCAGCACTGATTCAGTTGTACCCTTTGATCTTCTGGCAAAGGGAGACATCTAATGCTTTAATTGTTTTAACCTAAGGAGCAACCCCTTCTTCTGTGATGTACAAAAACTTGGACTAGCTGCAAATACTGAAGAATACTTCAATGTTTTGATCTAGACAGAGATAGCCTGCGTCTGAGAGTGCTGTGATAGGTGGTGTTTGCTTGTGCTGAACTGGGTAAGGTCAAGTGGTGATCCCCATTTTGGCAGAGCTGTCCCAGGCTGGCTGCAGTGTAGGTTCTTTGCTGTTCTAACGTGTAGCTCAGCAGAAAGGTGCATATCTCTGCATCTCTGCCTGGCTCAGGGACATCTTGAGTAGAGTGATACCTTGCTTTCATGTATTTATTAATTTCTTCTTGATTGTCTACCATCCACAGTATCCTGTAGCAAGGAGTTGCATAGCTTAACCACATGCTGTGTGAAGACTGAGCTCATCCTGCTTTGTAGGTCTTCTCACCCAGCTCTTGTTTTGCTACCGTTGTCATCATACATGTTTGTCACCTTGCTCCTCTCCCCCCGTCCAGGTCGCTTATGACTGTGGTATACAGGCCCCAAGCATGTCTCCATGGGATGCCACTTATGACCTTCCTTCACTGAGATGACTGTTACATCTATCCTTGTTTCTTCCAGTCAGGTGTTATCCAGTTTTACAGAAGAAGTTACCTGTCAGTCATTGAGAGAGCTAATGGAAGGATGTATAGCAAGGGGGCAGAAGTCCAGGCTTCATCCACTGAGGATAGATGTTGAAAGGGATATGTTTTCCCAGGCAAGCTCTTTCCTAGAGGTCTTTCATAATCTGCAGCTGTGCCATGAGCAGGTCAAGTTTCTCCTCTCTCTATTCCACTTTTCTGTCACCCTTTTTAACAGGACCATATATGTTCATTATTTTTAAAGTGATCCATAGAGGGTTCATGTTCAAGAAGCGCTCTGAAGGTGAAAGCGCTAAGCACATCTTTATTCTGAACGTAAGGCAGTCTTTCAGGTGCCAGTGTGGTCAAGCTGGCATTTTTCTGAAACAATAATATTCACTTTGAAATGCAATAGAGATCCATGCTTGACACCTGTGCAATCTTTGCACTGTGTGTTATTGGGAAGAGACCTGTCAATCTTAAAGGAAATAGTACAGTTAGAATTTTTAAGGCTGCCGGTACACTAGCTGCTATGCTAAATTTATTCAGGGTCATCATTTTGACATCTGAAAATAAATCTATGGCTAGTGGAAGGTAGATAGAAAAACTCGTCATTTGCAGTTGCAAGCTAATCCTTGCTAAAATAATGGAAAACATAATGTTTTGGGGGATTTTTTTTAGTACAAAGAGAAGTAATAAGGATTCCTGGCTTTGTCATTCCCTTTATATCAAATTGGTGAAGTCTATGGGGAAGAGATCTCAATAACAGAGAGAGACTGTGAGGGAGAAGAGACGTTCTCAGGAGAGAGTGGGATGAAATTGAAAGAGTCTATCCTCCTGCAATTCATATCCCTGTGAATGTTTCCCTCAGCAATCTCTAATAGATGAGCTGAGAAAAGTTCTTGACACGGAAACTGTGCGGCTTGGAAGAGCAGCAGTGACACGGGAATGAGTGGTGAGCAATGGCAGGAAGCAGAAATGTTTACAGGACTGGAATAAAAAGTGCAAAGTGTTGCAGGTTCCACTGGAAAACCTCCTCTTGGCAGTTGTAATTGCGGTGGGATGACTCTGAGCTCTCCTGTGCTGGCAGGGGCCTCTTGCTTGTGTTAAACTCATGGGTGCTCCCATTCTCAGGGTGATGGGTGGTTCATCCTCTCGCACAGGAGGCAGCTCTTCCAGGAGCCAGCTTCTGCCACCCTGGCAACAGTCAGCTGAGACATCCAGATTAGAGGAAGGTACGACCAGAGGGAATGAACAGGAGCTTTTGCTTCTTTGCATGGTACCAGAGTAACAAAAGGTGGGGATTTTTCACCTTTGTCACTTTTAGTCCTATTTCAAAACATAAGCATCTAAAATGTAAATGTATGCTTCAGCTTTTAAAGAAGGAAATGCTCCATTTGCCACAGTGGGAGAGAGGTGGGAGCATATGGCACGGGCCCAGCATGTTTCTGTATTTCAGCATCGTTACATCAGCACAAGTCTCGCCGGTGCCCTGAGAACAGCAGGGTACGTGCCGTTCACATCCAGGACCCCTCCTGGGGGAGATACTGTTTTCCCAAGACTGGCAGTGGAGTTAGCTGTGTTTGGCACTCGTGCTGGTCTTTGGAAAATACAGCACGTATTGGATAGCAGAGAGAATATTTACTTTTACAAAGCTCATACTTGGATCCAGAGGAGAAAAAAAAAGAGTGCGATCAAGTCTCCAAGCGCTATTCCTTAAATTGTTTCTGACCGCTCTGGCATCAAGGAGTATCAGATAGTTCATACATCTTGGAACAAGCCTTTGGATGTATCCAAATTAATCCCAGTATTTGGTGGGGACTCTGTTACTTATTAGGCTGGGGGAATGTAACAGTGAGTGTCTTTATTTTCTTAATATTGTGTGATATTTTGGCTGTGTCCCATTAAGCAATGTAGGTATAGTGCCTGTGAGGATATGGGTGTAAAAGGAGGTAAAAAGCACGCTAGCTCTTTCTAATGAATTTGACAAGAAAGATACAGTGTCAGAGTTAAGTTAATTGGCGTTTTGCTAAACAACGATGGTTCAGCAAGACATTTTGCCGAAAAGCTTTCTCTTTGTCTTTTACCTTCACTAAAGCATCCAACCCAGAACTTGAGGAATTTGGTCCCTGGACAAGTCCTCTCAGTCAATAAAAGTAGCATCATGTGTGGAGGGCCTGCCAACACAGAAAGTCCTGAGGTCTTAGAGGTAGAAACTCTACACACAAAGAACCCTTGTCACCTTTCTGCTACGACCTCAGCCAGGGAACAAACCGCTCTTCTCTCCCTGCTGCGTAATAAGAGTTTTTTGACACATTCTTGGGACAGGAAAAGAGTTGAAGTGGCCAGCTGTGTGTGAGCTGGATGGCTATTCTTGCTCTGAATCAAAAGAGAGGAAGAAAGTTTTGAAGACAATACCCAAAAAGCCCCCCATCTGGTTGGGCTGTGGACATTTTCCATAACCTTATTTGCCTTGACAAGTTGCCGACGAGAAAGAACACAAAGTGAAATGCTCTTTGTGCAAGAACAAAATACTCAGTTCTTGTACAATACTTCTTTTGTTAAAAAAGTATGCAGAGATATTAATATCAATAGATGCAACACTGAGGGTGTCCTCAGAGTGAATGAATTTTTAATGGTGCCTCACCATAAAGATGGTTGCAGATATCAAGGTCAGATTTTAAGGAAGTTGCACATTTATCACAGACTGTACATTTCTCAAAGGCCCATGTGAGTAAGCTGTGAAGAACAAGGATTTGCTCTCCTAAAAGTAGTGTGGTGTCTTACAGGATAATCAATACTAATAAAGTATAGCTATTTGTAAAAATAAAGCAATCACTATTTTCTGACTCTCTGTAACCAAGACGGGATAACTTCATTCACTTGTGTTATTTATCTTACACAAAACACTTTTCTCAGCATGCCTTTGACATTAATAGAAGCAATTTTAACTGTGCTTTCAAGCTTACTGCTGGCCTTTTTTCTGTGGGTAACTCATTCCAGGCAGTTAAACCCTTCCCGGATGCGAAGATGATAACTGTGATTCTGCTCGTGGGCCTGAAGAGGACCCGTTTGTTGTCGCAATTTGTGCTCGGTGGCAAACCCTTTTTTCTCTGCTGTGCATGTACTGTAGAAGCATCCAGAGCTCCAGCGTTGCTTTGCTTGAGCTCTGGGCAAGCTTAAACACAGGAGGAGATCCTTCCTGCCGAGGGGGCATTGCTTTGCCTCTGCTTTATCTGCTGCTTGGGTGCAGGATGTGAACTTTGGCCTTTGACTTCCAGCTGCCCGGACCTACTGGAGGGACCAACGCCCCCGTGTCAGAGGATGCTCTGCTCTAAGCCTGCTCAGGGCAGACGTCATGTGTGTTTGTTACCAACTTTGTGCATTACTGCTGCTGGCACCTAAATCTTCGACAACGTAGTGTGCAAAATCGGTTGATTCTGTTCCTCTCTAGCTTTATCTCAGGGTAAAGCAACCCAGCCCAAGTAGAGTGAAATAATTGCACTAAGTGTAGACCATTAAGCATCTCAGATCAAGTAGAAGTCCTGGTGTAGCATCTGTTTTGCTGACTGTGAATTTTGCGGTCTTTTTTTCTTTTCCCCTCCAAATTCTGTGGATTTTTTGTTTTTAATCTCCCGTCTCCAGATTCACTCCATCCTATTCAAGCAGAGGTATTTAAAAGCATCGTGGAGCTTTATTTTTAAACTGCCTGCCTGTGCGACCTCGGAAAGAAGCTATCTGCACCGTCGGGGGGGGATGTACAGTATTACTGAGGACAGAGTATTCTTTGTCCAGAAATGAAAAGGGTATCAGTGCTGAGACTAAACATTCCACGGTTTTGGAAAACTAAGGCAGGGGAGTCGGGCGGGGGGAGCGGAGTAAGCTTTACAAGTATGTTGCTTAACCACTTTTGCAGTCTTTTAGATGCTTTTTTTTTTTTTCCTCACAACAATTTTCTGTCCTTCCTTATCTCTCCTTATCAGCTGTTGGCTGCTGAGGGGCACTGTGTGCAACTTATTAGCTGACCTAAGCAAGGTCTTGGGGGAAAAACAAATCCCACAGCCGCTGTGGTGTGCGCCTGTGTGCGCAGCATCCCGGCTCTCCTGGGGAAACGGGCGTTTTGTTATCCCCGTTACGGTATCGTGGGCACTCGCTCTGCGAGTGAGATGCCAACAGGACATCAGCTGTGGGATCTTAAAATGCTTCCCATCAGCTTTTTCCGACTGGCTGGCATTATTACGCCGAGCAAGTCCTCACTAAATTTAGAATAGGAGCGCCATCAGTACTATTCATTATCCTTTTAATCTAATTCAGAAAAAGAAAAGGAAATTGATTTTTAAGGGAGGCCACTGGTAAAGATTAAGGAGTCATTTTTCACGAGCGACTGCACATACTGCCTTTTAGATTCAGACCTGCAAAGCAGACAGGCATGGCTAATAACTTTATCATTGCAGTTCTAATTGTATTTACTTTGGCTGTACATTGCTCTGTTTAACAGCACACAAACCAAAATATTTTCTTTCTCAGAGATGCCCCTTACATGGCTCCCTGACCTGAAGAGATTCCCTAGCGGCATACCCAAAAGGAGGACGTGTTGCCCTCACAGAGCTATCCTGCATTTTTTCAGTCAGATAGAAGAATGGTTCTCCCTTGTATTGCTGAGCATGACGTTATACAGTATGAAATATCTCCCCACTTAGTTCGGGTCACCTGTCTGGTTGTGCATCCCCCCCCAAGCCTATTGCCCATCCCCGGGTCTATTCACTGCAGGGGCAAAGAGAAACAGGGGTGGCCTTGATGCTGTGCAAGCACTGTTCAGTAAAAGCTAGAAGATCAGTGCATTATCAGTATGGTTTTGGTCAATATTCTAAACCACAGCGCTGTAGGAGCTGCCATGAAGAAAATTAACTCTCTCCTAGCCAGGCCCTGTACAGCCTGAAACTCAGGAGGGGATCTGTGGTTTCTGGCTTCTCCATAAAATGCATATTGCTTAATTTTTCCTGGGAATACTCGCCTTTACCTGCTTTTATTATCCCACAAAAGGAAGAAACCAGCTGTGTGGTCTAGATAACTTGTCCTTTTGCGAGCATTCAAAGGGGATGAGCAGCTGCTCTAAGCACATTAGGGGAATGCAGTGATTAGATGCTGCAAGCCAGATTGTGCATATTAGCAAGGGGTTACAGTCTCTGTCTTGTAAGTCCATTTACAGGTGTGTAAAGTAAGGGCTCTCGGTCTCTCAAATGCATGGATCATATGTCTCGGTTGAAAAAACAAATTGCAGAGCTCTTCTTCCATTATTCAAGCATTCCTGTGCCACCAGGGTCCCCTTTTTGAAATGAATCTGTCGTTACATGAATAGTCATTATTGGAAAAATATTCTGCTTGGCTTTGGTTTACCTTTAAGATGATGGAGTGGCTCTCTGAAAAGATAAGCCAGTAGGGTGGTGGGAACAATGTTTTGTCACTGCCAGTGCCATTTTTTGTGATCCTGTCAGCCTTATGAAGTCCCAACCTCAGCACCTCCTGGAATTGAGGCAACTAATATAAATCTTTCTCTGTTTTTAAATTAAAGCCTCATGAGTGTTGAAAATAGCTTTCCAGCATGATATGAATGCACTCTAAAGGCTTTAAAACCAGAAAGCAAATAAAACCAATCTTTTTGTGTTTAGCTTGATGGTTTTTGAAGCCTGATGTTTTTAGCATCTGATTTATGAGTTTTGGACTCCTCTCCGCTTACTGACAAGACGGGGAAACCAGAGCTATGTCTGAAAGCAGCAACAAACTGCTTAGTAAATTACAGATATCTTCCACCTAGGCAGCTGACTAGGAAAAATACTTCCATGGCCATGAGTATCTGCAAATGCCCCTTTCTAGTGAGATGTTTACTAGAAACAGACCTTAGTCATAGTGAAGTCATACGCCAATAGGAACCCGTTGCAATGAGCTAGGGGCCTAAAAATGTTCTTCATAAATTTAAATTAAATCGCATTTAGCTCAAAGGAATCTCATGATTCATTCCAGTGAGAATTAGGACAAAAGTTTAGGGCCAAAATGACACAGATCAATTGATTTATACGATCTGGGACGCAGTCTGCAGTATCTATTTGCCTCCTATTACAGCATGAAAAGCAAAAGAGTCCTTCTCTATTGCATTGACTAATCAAGCAAAACCAGAAAAAAAAAAACAACCAAAAAAACCAGGGGGCAGGATTTTGTTGATTTTTGCATTTAATCAAGAGCACACTAAATAGGTCATGGCATCATTTTGTGTTCTCCTGATGTACAGCAAAGACTCATCTGTTGCTTGTGCTGGAACCTCCAGCACATCTCCAAACCAAGAAACAAAAACAAAGAAACAACCAAAAAAAAGTACAAAGAGTAAATTAAATTCCACTGTAAATCTTTGTTTGACAAAATACACGTTGCTGCAGAGGATTAGAAGGTGATAACATCAGTCTATTAGCTCAGAGATTAAAGTAAAATGTTCTTCAAAATCCTATCACATTTATTTCTTTGGAACCGAATTTAGTGATTTAGCATTACGGTCACCAAATCTTTTTGGCTTTTTATTTTATTTTCCTTTGGTCCTTAAGTTATAAAGTTTATAGTGTCTGCTTGGTATAGTTCATTTTAACATCATGAATTTGCAATTTACATGAGCCAGGGAAGATAATTCTACAATGCACACACTTTCTGATTAACTGTGTGTGACTTAAGTAGATCTGAGAAATGAGTTTTAAAGAGTGTTTTGAAAGACCTAAATACAGCCATGCTTTATGAAGCAGAAATTAATTAATTTTTTTTCTTAAAAAAACTAGTCTAATTTCTGATAATCAGTGCAGTCCTTTGTTGTGCAAGGTTATTGCTGGTGGTGGTGGGCGTTTGCCAAGGAAGAAGGGCTGGGAGGAGAGGGCAGTGAGTTCTGGTGGAGAATTTACGCAAAAGAGCATCTTCATAATTGTTCTGAAAAAAAACCCGTGTGGGACCGGGGTCTGAGAACTCATTTGATGAATATGCAAAATGCATCGTTTTGCACATAAAGGGCTAATGATTTGCTTAATTTGCACACCTCACGTGTTTCCTATGCACTTTGTTTTTCTAGAGACTTTTAGCAGAAACAACTCGTATGGGTACACTTTTTTTTAATCTTCTAATTTACCTAGTCTTTTTAATCAGCCATTCCTTGGGCACCAGATACTGGAACAATGACATCCAGTCCTCCATTTCTTCGTGATGAGGCCGGTCTGATTTCTGGCGCTGGGCTCACATGGGGCAGGATGGAAGAACATTAATTTTTTTGGAGGTTTTGTTGGGTTTTTTGGTTGGTTTTTTTTGCCCTTCATGTCTTATGTTTTGCCTGTCTGAACTACTTCAGCTGCAGAAGACTCTATTTTAGGAGAAGTTCCATAAATCTCTTCATAACTGGAAACGTTCGAGGGTTATTCAGGAACATTTTACCAGTAGCTGCTGATTTCTGTTCTTTGCGTCGTGTCCTCTACAGGCTTTGAGATTAAGTTGGCACTACGGTGCTTCTGTTACACTAGACACAGCCATACGGAAACAAGATGTACTTGGGTCGTATTTGCTCTTCGGGGTGATATAAAGTGACGTGAGTCACCTGTGACAGGGGCTTCACGTTAACTGAGGCTGAGCCCCCGCTGTTTGAAAAACCCGGGTTTCGGTGTCTCTGTGTGAATCAGCACACCCGGCTCGGCCGCAGCCGGAAGTCCGCGGCAGCCAATCAGGCGCGGAGGGGGCGTGGCCAGGAGCCGCACGCCGGTGTGAAGGCGATTGGAGCAGACAATGGGTCGCGCGGCGGCGGCGGGAAGGGCTGAGGTAAATCCGAGGGGAGGGTTGGATGGTGTTCCAGGAGAGGCAGAGGGTTCCCTGCCCTTTTGTCACCGGGCAGAAGGAGGGGAACATGGAGAGGATGGGGGGCAATGGAAGCAGGTACCTGCTCGGGGCAGCAGGAGAGTCCCCTCCAGACCTCCCCCGCCTTCCCAGGTGCCCGAACAGAACAGAGAGGGGCCTCTGGAGAGAGACAACGAGGGGATGGAGGATGCTGGTAAAGCCCCCTCCAGGGAGCTGCCGAAGCAGCCAGCTCCGTGTATGAAGGCTGCTTCTGTGAGGAGCAAGAGGAGGGGGATAGTTCTAGGTGGTTCCATTGTGAGGGGAACTGAGGGTCCCGTGTGCCGGCCGGACCCTTCCCACAGGGAGGGCTGCTGCCTCCCTGGGGCCCGTGTTAGGGACAGAACCAGGGAGCTTCCTGGCCTGATGCAGCCCTCAGATTATTACCCTCTTTTGATCTTACGGTGATGAGTTAGGAGAAGTCTGAGGGCAATGAAGAAAGATTTCAGGGCCTTGGGATGACTTGTCAAGGATTTGGGAGTGCAAATCGTGTTTTCCTGTGCCCCTCCAGTTTTGGGGCCTGATGAATGGGTTAACAAGAAGAGCAGACAGATCAATGCCTGGCTCCAAAACTGGTGCTACCAGCAGGGCTTTGGGTTCTCTGATCCCCGTTTGATTTACAGCCTGTTGGCAAAGGATGGGAAAACCCTGTCCCGAAAGGGGAAAAGGGTACTAGGCCAAGAGTTAGCAAGGCTCATGGACAGGGCTTTGAACTAGAATGGAAGGGGGGAGGGGATAAGACCAGGCCTGCTAGTAATGAGCCTGGGGGTAAAGGGCCAAGGATGGCAACTGCAGAAGGGTCTGATCGTGGTCAGGTGTGAATTAGGGCTTGTCCCCCCTAATGAGTGGCAGGATGATTAGCCCAGCTGAAGTGCATCTACACTTATGAGTACTGAGAGAACTGGCAGATGTTATTGCTGGGCCACTCCCCATTATGTTTGAAAGGTCACAGAGAACAGGAGAGGTGCCTGAAGACTGGAGAAAGACTGGAGTGATATTTGCCTACAAAAAGGGCAAGAAGGAAGACCCAGGGAACTAAAGGCTGATTAGTCTCATCTCTGTCCCTGGGAAGGTAACAGAGTGACTTGTTCTGGATGTTGTCTCCAGACATCTTAAAGAACAAGAAGTTATTGGAAGTAGTCAGAAAAGGGCAAGAAGGAAGACCCAGGGAACTAAAGGCTGATTAGTCTCATCTCTGTCCCTGGGAAGGTAACAGAGTGACTTGTTCTGGATGTTGTCTCCAGACATCTTAAAGAACAAGAAGTTATTGGAAGTAGTCAGCATGGGTTTACCAAGGGTAAATCGTGCTTGACCAGGTTGATGGTTGGACTAGATGATCTTTAAGGTCCCTTCCAACCTAGATGATTCCATAATTCTATGAAATCCATGATTCTATGATGTTATAACTGGATGGCTGGATGAGGGGAGAGCAGCAGATGTCATCTACCTTGACTTCAGCAAGGCTTTTGACACTGTCTCCTGTAACATTCTCCTAAGGAAATTAAGGTAGTGTGGGCTAGAGGAGGGGGTAGGGAGGTGGATTGAGAACTTGCTGTGTGACAGAACTCAGAGGGTTGTAATTAATGGCGCAGGGTCAAGTTGGAGGCCTGTAACCAGTGGTGTCCCCCAGGGGTCAACACTCGGTCCAGTTTTGTTCAACATAGTCATCAGTGACCTGGATGAGGGGACAGAGTGTATCCTCAGCAAGATCGCTGATGGTACCAAACTGGGAGGGCTGGCTGACACTGCAGAGGGCTGTGCCACCATCCAGTGTGACCTGGACAGGCTGGAGACCTGGGCAGAGAGGAACCTAATAAGGTTCAACAAGGGCAAGTGTAGGGTCCTGCACCTGGGGAGGAAGAACCCCAGGCACCAATATAGGTTAGGGGTTGACCTGCTGGAAAGCAGTTCTAAGGAGAAGGATCTGGGGGTCCTGGTGGCTAGTAAACTGTCCATGAGCCAGCAATGTGCCCTTGTGGCCTAGAGGGCCAATGGAAGCCTGGGCTGTGTAGGGAAGAGTGTGACCAGGAGGTCAAGGGAAGTCATTCTCTCCCTCTGCTCTGCACTGGGGAGGCTACAGCTGGAATACTGCGTCCAGTTCTGGGCTCCCCAGTTCCCCTGTCCCCCAATCCCTTAATCACCGTTGTTGCCCTATGCTGGAGAGAGATTGGAGCATCTCCCTGATGAGGAAAGGCTGAGAGAGCTGGGGCTCTTCAGCCTGGAGAAGAGAGGGCTGAGGGGAGATCTTATTAGTGCTTCCAAGTACCTAAACGGTGGGTTGAAGGAGGATGGAGCCAGACTCTTTTCAGTGGTTTCCAGTGACAGGACGAGGGGCAACAGGCACAAGCTGGGACATAGGGAGTTCCACTCAAATATGAGGAAAAACTTCTTTCTGGTGAGGGTGGCAGAGCCCTGGAACAGGCTGCCCAGGGAGGGTGTGGAGTCCCCTTCTCTGGAGATCTTCAAGACCCGCCTGGATGCCATCCTGAGTGATGTGCTCTGGGCAGCCCTGCTTTGGCAGGGGAGTTGGACTAGATGATCTCTAGAGGTCCCTTCCAGCTCTGACAATTACATGATTCTGTAAAATAAGATAGTTCTTCCCTAGTTGGGCATCTCCCTCTGGGTTTTCAATTCCATACCATACACTGAGTGTTCAGGCTTTTCAGTGCTTTTCTTGCTGGTTCCTCAGTGCTAACATAATTTTTTAGGATTAAATACTGTGTCCCTCCGTTAAGCACATGTTTTTATCTATTTGTTTGTCTTGACATGAAGCATATTTCAATGAAGGTGGGCTGTATTCATGTCTTTGACCTTAAAATAATGCCTGCAATAAAACCAAGGAAATGCTCTTCAGTTATTTTCTCCATGTACCTCAGAAAGAATTGGTACTCAACAGCTAGTATCTTAAGTTAAGTAAGGATTGATTCTGGGAACCTAATTGGTGAGATTTATTGACAATACAGCATTTGGCTAGTTATAATAGACTCCTATTCATTATACAGTTGATAATTCAACAAGTAACTGATTCTAGTTTTCAGTGTTCGTTATACCATTAGGGCTGACTTTATTAGCCTACTCAGAGATGTTTAAAAACAATTAACCTTAATTTTTTAAAGTAAAATGTGAGACTTCGGCTATTAAACTTCAATTCTGCCTTAACTGCTCCGGGGCATTAGAAACATGGCTCCTGAATTCTGGCACCTAATTAGTGCAGGGTAGCAGGGTATTCAACAAAGAAACTCAAGGTTTGATTTTTACTTGTGTGCACTTGTGGTTTTGCTCATATAGATAACCTCATCTATGAATGAGGTTCTCTTCTTAATTAGTTTCAGGATCAGGCTGTAAACTCTTGTTGTGGTGAAGCATGGTGTAGGCCAGTGTTTAATTAAAGAATGGCAAACCTCCTGATGATCTGCGCCTGCAGAGAGAGGATTCATTTCAGAATATTGCCATAAAAAAATATATATGTAGGTGGCTTTTCAGACAGAGCCCGCTTTCTAGGGCTCCAAAATTAGGCGTGCGTCTCTACAAAGGAGAGTTCAGGAAAGGTTTCAAAGCAGATCAAAGTGAAAGAGTTTCCTGATGGCTCAGCTTTGTAGCACTAAGCCTGCTGGGTGTTCCGCCAGGATCCATTGTACCTATCTGCACTCGGAACGCACAGCCATAGCTTTGCATGCATTACACCGGCTGTGTTTTCAGCGGGGCTTTACAAATTGCCTAATCCAGGTTAGCGCTTTTCTGGAAGCTCTTTAATCCTTCTAACGTTTGCATAACGATCTCAATACTGTAATTCTTGTGTGACAGTGTGTTGGAGCTCTTTCTGACTTACATTAATGATAGTACGAGAATAATGGAATACCAAATTGACTTCATCATCTTTCAGGACTGAGAATGTTATAAATTTCTATGTTTAAAAAAGTGGGGGGGGGCAAATTCACTTCTGGTGTAATCACAGTGACATCTCTAGAGCTAGGTGAGGTGTGTGTTGACTTTGTCTCATTTAAGTAAATATTAACTCATATTTGGGAAGTTAAACGAGGGGGTAGATTTTACTAAAGACTTAGAATTAAAAAATAGCAACCTTTCACAGTGGTATTCTACCAGAGTAACACCTCTTTTTCTCTAAGACTTTGATTAAAACATTATAATCTCCCATGAAAATTCTAAACTAATCAGCTGAAATAAAAAAAAGATGAGGATTGCATGAATACTTTATGTGAATGGTAAGAAAGCAAGTCTCTAGTTTTGAGGCGTTGGGTTAAAATTTGCAGGACTACACAGCAGGTAATACCAGGCTGGGTTCCCATTTCTGTGAAAGGCAATCCCAACCAGCCATGCAAAACCAGTTCTGAGATGATAAAAATGAGGGATGGCCTGACAGGTGTGCACACTGCAAAAAAAAAGACTTCCATAGTAATTCAGAAAACAATTCATTTCCATTTCCATGGGAAAATAGATGATGAAACTGAATCACAGGTGGATATTCATGTATGTAACACAGGTGACTTTTTTTTTAAAAAAAAACAAACTAATTTTAACAACTATTGCTCGATGTAACCAGTATTATATGATGTCTGTCTTATTTATCTGCTTGGTGTTTAGTACCTGGGAGTTTGAATATGGCATTTATTCTCAACAGAAAATGCAGAAGTATGATATGTCTCCCTACAAAATCTCTGTGGGCTTTCTCCTGTCTCAGCTGTGCTCTCTTGACCTGGCTTCTAGTCATATGCTTATCATGTGAAGCATATATTTTGATGAGCAGGTCGTGTTAATATACACAATTGTTTGTGCTCACTGCATATGAATGATTAAATGTGTGAAAGAAAACAATTACCCAGATAACACCTAATTTCTCCAAGGAGTAATAGGAACCCTGCCTTTCATTTGCTGAGTGCCATCAGAAGTTTTGTGGTCCTTTTCGTTTATGAGTGCCATCAGAAGTTTTGTGGTCCTTTTTGTTTGTGATAAAAGGAGATGAATCCAGATTAAGAATATCTTTTATATAATATTTTAAATGTTTTATTTTTCTTCATAAAGCATATTCTGTGACCTTTAAAAAAAATTATTAAAATGTTGACTTGGTGCAAGTGTGACCAAGTTGTGTATTCCAAAGTCCCAGTTTTGTGGCACGTTTGGAACTAATTAGAAGAGAGACTGTGAGAAGCAATAAAGGGTATTAAAGCTGCACTGATGGGAGATAGTAGCTGGCTCCTTAAATTATCTGTGCAGCAGGTTAAGGCTTATCTTGCATGAGCATGCAGGTACCACCTTATGACCTTGGGTAAGCAACTCACAGTGGTCTGGCTCCACAGGACTGCTTCATCCTGTGCTTGAGCATCTCTCAAGAGAGGGCGAGATAAGAAAGACACTGTCTCTTCCCAGCACACAGCAAAGCTGTGGTGATTGGGTCTGGATTTCTTACTGGACTGAACAGGGGAATGGCAAATACTGATGCTTTTTCCCCTGAGGAGCTCTGGAGCTAGTCCAACACTGTGCTGTAATTTTGGTCTGGGCAGGCGGTTGGATTCCCACGAAGCCTTTGAATACTACAGCTGTGTTTAGATGCTGAAGCCTTCAGCCTGGAAACTATCCTTGTACCTGTGATAAAGGCCTCTCCTGTGCTGACAAGGCTACCGCACAGTCCTGAGTTGTGAACAGTGAATAATCACCCCATTTTTTCTATTTTCAGGAGATTTGTCCTCACCAAGATGAGAGTCATTCCAAAAGGAGCTTTCGCAGGACTTGGTGACCTAGAGAAAATGTATGTATTATGTCAATATTTACTAGGAAACAACTATTTTACTCTAGACAGCAGTTTCTGATTGCCATTTCTTTTATGTCCTGTGAGCAAATCCCTGTCTCTGAGCTTCATCTAGTTTCATCTTTCTGTTTAAAAAAAAAAAAAAAAAACTTTTTTTACCACTGGGTTTCAAAACTTTGCTGTCATATGCTGTCATAAATACATTTTTATATCAGCAAGCGGGCAGTCAGTCCTCGGTCACAGGGTTGGTTCAGCATGCAGTGTCACTGCAATTAATAAATACAGTGCCATAGAAGATCATGGGAAACCGATTATTTTGAGACATTTGGAATGAAACAGTGGAAAGATTAGGGAGGAAAGTGTTCCTGTTTGTAACAGGTCAGTTAGTTCTCTTTTTGCTGATGAATAAACAGGATTGTTTTGTCCATGTTCAGAGTCAGCTGGCAGGATGTGCGAGAGAAGTTTCTTATGGGTGATACATCTGAAAATCTTAGTACATAAAGCATCTAATTTCTGTGAAATTTAATGGTAAGCCTGGAGATACAATTATGAGCACCTTTGATGAACGGATGTATTATACATTTATTAGTATACTATTGTGGATGTATTGCAGCCCTCCACCACTACAAGTTATTTGTATGTTTCCTACTGGTCTTTTGCAACAGGAAATCTATGGGTTAACTGGTGCTAGCACTGGAAATTATAACTGTCACTGTCCAGCCTGTATTGTTATGGGGCATGTACGACTTTTCTGAATTATTTCATATATAAGCCAGTGACAACATTTGGTTTGGAAACATGCCCAATGTTTGCACCCCAGCAGGAGAGGGTCACAAACAGGCTGTTCACCAAAGAGGAGTCTGAGTGGGGAAATGCTCTTAAAGGCAGTGCCATGTGTAGTCGTAAAAGTAATAAAGACTTGATTGCCAGCATTTCTTTGCATCGTTTCTACCCTTCTCCTTCATAGTCTTGCCTAAGTAAGGGATGTAGTGAGGAGGAGAACACAGACCAGAGGAAAGGAAAAGGATTTTGAACCTAAAGATGGAGGGAGGGAGGGATGGATAGATGGATAACAAGCAGGGAACATGCAAGGATTGAAGAGCTGCTGGTCAGCAGCTGGTGATAAAGCTCATATGGCACCTGGCCTTTTCTGAAGCATGAGGTCCATTTCAGGGCACCACTGCAGGTACAGGAGTCTCCTCTTGGCACCTGGTACACACTAAAATGTCTCTAGTTGCTGCAGCCCTCTCGTAGATCCGAATTCTCATAACCCTCATCAAGCACTTCTGTAAGCAGTCATTTTTCTTGAGAAAAGAAAGTCTTATTTTTGTGGCCAAGACTTACTAGTTAGGAAGAATATCAGCTCTGCATCACCAGGTTTGTTGGCACATGCTTCTCCCCAGTCCTGAAGGGTTTCTTTTAGCCTAGTCCTTGTGGAAAATCATTGAGCTCTCTGGACTATGAAGTGGGTTGCAAAGCGCATTGTAAACTGTTCCCGTTATCTTTAATTACTCAGAAACCATATGTCAGATATGTATGAAGGTAGCGATTGCATTGAAGAGGATGTCTCTAAGTGGTGATTTATTGTTAGCCAAAAAAATTATATATGGAAATGAGCTCAATTTGAAAATATATCTATGTACTGCTAGTACATGGAGGAGAAATGGGGACAGACAGTTTATAGCAAAACATCCTTGAAAATAAAAGTCTGATAAATATGTAAATGAGACCAATCAACATCAACAAAGATGTGGTATTTGCAGATGATATGGCAAACAGATAAAATTTGAAATAGCTCACAAATCCCAAGCCTAACCCATAAAACATTCATCAGAAATATTCATGATAATGTAGGGACAAAAAAAGTGTGTAATCAAGTGATAGATTTGCATATAAAAACACAGCCTTTGTATGAAAGCCTTTTTACTCTTGCAAGTTCATGCATAGAAAGGAAGATTAAAGCAAACTGTAGTCTATTTAAGGAAAATAGCTATTAATAATGTGATACCTCCATATGGTAAAATGTGGATAGCCTGATGTATACAAATTAGATACTTCAATGTAGTGTATGTATGTGCTCACCTAGAACTAAATAGACGGAAAACTGAGTGACAAAATTTCCTGAGTGTGTTCCTGAAGAAAAACAGTTTCTTATACAGTCCAGCATATCTGTACACATGATTTTTCTCTTAACCATCTCTTTACGTTTTCAACTGTTGTTTCTGAGAACAGGATAGGTTTTAAAGCCCAGAAGTTGCAGGCAGGTGGCAGTCTTTGGAATCATCCATTGGGGATGAGCTAGAGATGAGTCTTCCATGAGAATCTTAATTCTGTTGTATTTATGGTCAAAGTGAACAAAGGCTTTTGAATACAGTGAGCAAAAATTTCTGGTTTTCAGAAAAATAATTCAGCAACATTTTTCATTATTCCTGCTTTCTCTATGCATTTGAGTTTCTTCCTAACTACCTGAATAGCTTAGAGCTTTAAACAGATGTATTTTGCCACGAAATGTCAGATATTTCCAGGTACTTCCAGTCAGGCTCCAATCACAGTACCCAGGAAAGATCTTGTTTGTTTTCCATTTGGAGTGTCCGAGGACTCTCCAGAATGGACACTAGTGACCATGACTCATAATGGCAAAAAGCAGTGTGACCTGGAAATGTCAGCACGGAGCACCTGATCTGCCCTCCCTTGTGCAGTTCCAATCTTAGTTACCAAGACGAAATCTTCTGGATTTCATCCATTTTTTAAATTATTATTTATTTTTATTTGACAAAATACAGACTGAAACTTTATTTGGCAAAATTGTCACTGGAATTTTGAAGTTTTTTGAAAGAGTGAGAGCCTATTTGAAACACCTCTACCTTGCCATTGTCTTCTCACCCCTCTAAATTCCTTCATTTACTGAAAAACCATGAAATACCCACTCTGCAGATTGTCACAGAGAGAAACAACTTCCCCAAGTATGTTCTAGGAGAAAGATCTTCTTTTCTTCCTCAATAAAATGTTTAAAGTTATGAAATAAACTGACAGGCTCTAATTACCAGAGATTTCTCTTAGATGCAACTTGAATATTCTTATAGAAAACTACGTCAGAAGCCCACAGATCTGAGGAACAGCCTAACCAGCTTGTTGCTAGCAGCTCTCCAACTTCTGCACGGCTCTGGCTTTGTGTTAATTTAGCAAATAGGTGTTCAGGGAAGCAGATTAGTTATTCTCGCTACATGTTTAGTCTGCTTCTCAGTCTTAGCCAACTGGAACGTGGCAGCTCATCTGGACTTCTGCTTAACCAACCTGTTTACACTCCCAGAACCAATTAACCCTCCAGTTACTAAATTAAAAATCAGCCCCATGCAGGCACATGCCTGGCAAAATCAATTCAACATGCTCTGCAGCTGCTCTGTCATCTTCAACCTGCACTGAAAATGCTTAATTTGGAGGCGAGATGGTCTGAAGCAATATTAAGTCTCCCCTTTTCTCTTGCTAAGTTTCCTTCTGTTACTATGAGGCAGCAAAGTAGATTTATGAATATTGGTCTAACAAAGCCCGATTTGGGCATTGTATTTATAGGAAGTTCGGTCTGATTGCCTTACCCCATGCAAGCCAGAGGCTTCACATTTGTATCCTGAGGCACAATTCCCTTGAAAATTCATCATCGGGTATTTATTCTTGTGGGGGGTTTAAGCTAAAACATAATGCTTTGTTTCATCATTTGCTCTCAAATCTAACCTGTGTGTGGCCCAAGGAAACTCAGCCGTGTGGATGAAGGACTTCTTCAACTAGTAGATGTCACAGAGAAAAAAAATCTTTATTGGCCCTGCTTTGTAGTTTGGAGTAGTGGGAAAAGGGGATTTCTTTAGCAGATTTTGGCAAAGGGACATTTTAAGAACATGAACGGGGTAAGGTTAACAGAGCTTGAAGCTCCTTGATGAGGTCTGAAAACCCTGGAAAGCGTTAAAACTTTGAGAGTTGATGGAATCTGACAGAGTTGACCTTCCTGATATGTCTATGGAAGACAGCAGAAATATATGTACCTCGTGGATTTGTAGAGAAGATAGCTCTGAATTATGTCTTTATTAAATCACTCAATGCATTCAAGCTTTCACGGGCTTTTTAGGTGGGACTGTTGATCCAGTGATGGCTCATATGAACAAATACTGCTGGTCTGTGACCTGGATACGTGAGCGCCAGCTTATTTCATACACAACAACTGACCTGACGTAGGAGGCTGAAATCTCTGCTGTTTGCCCCTGTAGGCTAGAAGGCAGGTCACACTTTCCTTTGTCTTAATTAAATCAATCTGAGTTGCCTTTTATGTTTTACCTAAACTCAGGTGAGGTAGTCGGGGGGAGTGGAAAACACTCAGCAGGGTATTTTGGGGCACGTGCTAAAGTGCATTGCTGAATCGAGGCATATCTCTCTTCCTGCGAGAAGGGAAGGAGCAAAATTATTGACTAATCAAGCCAATTTTACAATCAATAAAAGTCTCATCAGGAGAATTTGGCGTAGTGGGAAATCTTCACTTTAGTTAGCAAGTTTTAACAGCCTGGCAAGTTGGTGGGTTCGCCATCCAGACCTTCTTTGGCAGTAGCCATCAAAGCTGCCTGGGCTAGCAAATGGCTAAACGATGTCTATCATACCATGTGCTCCTGAAGTCAGTTTAATTCAGCCCTGGCATGTAATTCTGTAGCACTTGGCCAAAAAGTCCAAAAGATGCTATAAAAGGCTAAAAAGATGGGAAGGCGGGGGGAGGCAGAAATTGCATGATTAACCTAAGGATAAGCAGTCTGTGTCTTCTGCTACCAAGAAAGGTGGTCAGTATTTTGCAGCTTCTCTGATTTTTCTTGCACAGTCTATTGTGTGCTGCCTCATTTGGTATGCAAAAGGCTGTGATTAAATAAGATCGTTAAAGCTATTTTGAGAAAATGGTTAGGATTCAGTTTAACCGAGACATTTGGAAATTGATTCTAAGCAGGAGTTCCTTTCTATCTTTTGTTGCATCTTTTGAATAAATCTGCTATTTATTTTTTTGCAAGGAGCAAAATATGGATTTGCAGGCTCTGCTGGGATAGATAAGTTAAATAGCGCGTGTTTACAAAAATATTTATTTACATCCCTAAGGTGAAAGGGGGACGTGGTGCATTATGTGTACCAAAATATATACTGAATCAGGTAACAATCACACTTTGGTAATAAATACTCCAGGGTATATTCTCAAGGTGTAACTCCATGGATATTAAATTCTAATTTACATTATAGGAAGTTATGTGTAACATTCTGCATCTTAAGGGCAGGGCATGAAAATAAGTATGCTACTTAATGCATTTAAATTAGTCTAAATATATATTTTCTCTCAGGGAACAGAGGGCTACAGTTCAAAAACATTAAGGCAAGTAACCAGCATAAGCAAAGAAATTCAAAGTTCAGGCTGACATCCCATGGAATAAATGTTTTAATGGGGCCGCTCTTATGATACCAATCTTTCCTCTCTGCCTGCCTGGTCTACTCCTGTGCAAGCCAGCAGGCACTAAGGGCTGCCCAGCCACGGCAGGCTGGTGGTCATAGAATCATAGAGTGTTTCAGGTTGGAAGGGACCTTAAAGATCATTGAGTTCCAACCACCCCTGCCGTGGTCAGGGACACCTCCCACTAGACTGGTCGGGCAGTTTGCAATCACAGGAGGCTTCTGGTTCCTGCAGGTGGACTTGCAAGTCCAGATGCCCTCATCCCAACAGACTGTCCACGTTTGATGGTGATCGGTAGTTTTGAACATGGGGGTTTTTTTGCTATCCTGGAGGGGTTGCTTGCACTTCAGGCCTCTGGTTCAGCAGCAAAATCACATAAGAAAGCTTATCCTCTGCTATCTGCGCCGTACACATTCCTCAGCCCAGCAGCATCCAAGGTGTCAGTCTTCATTTGCCCATTGCTATGCTCTGCCCTTTGAAATGGGTTCCTGGAAATGGGATTTGAAAAGTGAACAGCTACACCAGCTTCTCCCAGGGGTCCTGTAGCGTGGTTGGTGGAGGAGCTGGGCAAAGCAGTGCCTGGTGCCGCTGTCTCTCCGTGTGGCCATGAGCAGCTTGGGTACATTTGCTTCTTGAAGGAGTGTCGTTACTTCAAGATGACCTTTCTGCAGCCTTTGGAAATACCATCCTTTGGACAGCAAACTTAAGTGTTTGGTATAATACATAGGAAGCCTGGTGTGCTCTTAATTCAATTCATTTCCTGAAAGTAGAAGCTATGCCTTGTGTTCTAAACATAGCAAGTAATGAAAGAAGACGCGGTAGTTTTATTATAATCTATAAATGTTTTGCTGCATCATCACCTGGCATTCTGCTTCTCCCTGCCAAAGCTTATCTGTGGAAGAGATCTTACCCTTGCAGCTATTGGTGTTGTCCCTTGCACAATTATGAAAACGTGAAGTAGACATTTATTATCCATGTCAGCAACTCACTGCTGATGTCAAAGAGCAGAGATTTTAATTACAGCTTTGTGATATTTCAGTAAATGCATAACCTGATCTCAGTCTTTTGCTAGAGCTTGGGTGGAACAAAATTACAAATAAAGTAAAAACCCTTAAAAGAAGCAGCTAGGAAATGTAAAATCAGTTCATAGCGTCCGTATCAACATTTTCTAACTTTCCCATTTAAAAAGTCCCAGAAAATCATGCTAATATTTGCATATTTTAATTGAAACATGTTAGAGTACAAGGAAGTATTCCATAATTCTCTCTGTGTGGTTTGGTATCTTGATGCTTGCTTTCTTTGATAAAGTCGATTTAGAAAGGGAAAAAAGAAAATACATTTTGTCATTACTTCTTTTTGTTGAGCAAGAATGAGTTTTGTGGTAATGAACTGTTAGCAGAATCTATATTCGTTAACTGCATTGATATGAAACCAGCATTAGATGCTGAAGCATTTAATGGAAGAATCGTCTTGGACATCGTTTCTGGTCCCTGCTTTACAGCTGTCTAGACACATAGACAGGGAAACAAAAAAAAACAAAAAAAACAAAAAAACAAAAAAACCAGGAAAATCCACTTGCCTGAACGTATGCTAGATTCTTTAATGCCTCTCCCCAGTGACATACTGTTCAGATTACCTGAATTCACAAAAGACGAAACGTGGGCAGATGCTTGTGTGAGTTTCCACTTTTCTTTAAGGGAAGGCTTTGATCCAGTGTTCTTCTACCTTCCTCTACTCAAAGAAATGAGATGAAATTAAATGCAGGCTAAATGAAGATAGCACTATTGCATATCTAAAGGTAGGTTCTAAATTAGCCTTATTCATTCAAAATGAGATTTAAGGGTCAAATGAACATTTCTAAAAAGAAAGTCTTGGCCCCATGGTCAAAAAAAGTCTCCAAATGGGGTATGTTGGGAATTATTGAGGAATGGATAGGGAACAAACCAGGAAGTATTCACCAAGATGAACATGTTCATGGATGCTTTCCTCCTACGGAATAATGGAGCAGGACAAGACTCGTCTGGAAGGAAGACCTTTGACAGGGTATATTGGACTGGTCTGTAGAGCAGGTTTAGTATAGGGAAGGTGGACAGGAATGATCGTTCCTGCCCTTTTTTAATATTATAACTGGAGCACAGGATTTCAAATAAAACTAGTAAGTGACAAATCAAAAATAAAAAAACCCTGAAGGCTGTATTTCTTCACAGAATGTGTGGTTCGGCTGGGGAACTCTGCTTGCTGACACAAAGAGCCTCTGGTAAAATTTGGGAGAGAAAATATATCTCACCTACTTACTCACCAAACGCAAACCCTTGAGCATTCAGAGGGATTTTCTCAATAGACTTGCCCTGCTCTTGCATGGTTTTCTGGGCTTCCCCCACTGCTGCTTAAGCAAGACGCTGGGCTGGATGGACTTCAGGTTTGGGATGCTGTAGTGGTTCATGTGGAGATACTTGCTTTCTCTGAATCGTTCCGTTTTGGAAGGCAGCCTCACCCTAGGTCCTTGCCTCAGAGGCATGAAGCTGATTATTACAATTGATAAACGTAGCAAGGAGCCTCAGAACTGACAGGCGTCCTGTGGTGCAGAATTAATACAATAATCTTTCTTTTGTCCTGTGGGAAATGCTTTATGCATATTGAAGAGGCTGATACGTTCACTCACTGGCCCGCTTTCTGAGATTGATCTCAGGGGCTTTTTGGGTGGGTTTTTTGTTTCAAGGGGGGCCAGAACTGGTGTAAAATGTAAGATGGTTGTCGGCACAGTCAAAATTTTCTCCCCCAGTGATGTCACTTCTTCAAGTTGCATCTCTTCCTTCCAAGAGCTTCACTCTGATTTGGAGTAAAGGAAGATTCAAGTTATGATTTATTATGAAATTCTTGTACTTTCAGAGTAGAATCAGTGACTTTCTAAGTGACTTTATAAATATAAAATTACATATTTGCTAAGAAACATAAAAAAATTCTTATGCTGGCTAAGCAATATATTTATTAAACTTACATGTGTATATTAGAAAATGAAATGAGAACTCAGAATTGCTGGTTCTAATTACGTTTTATATTTTCAAATGTAATTCATAGCTCGTACATGGCGTAAGGTGGTTCTTCTCGTGATGTTTCAGAATATTGCTCTGATTTAAATAACTAGATTTTTCTGGTTAAAATAAGTATATTCAGTTCTATTATCCCTAGATAATTTGTAAAATATATATATATATAGTGTATTAATTACACATAACTGAAATTTCTGGAAAGAATTCAGAATAAAAAGTAGTGACTTGAAAACAAAGAGAATTTTAATTACAAGATTAAGTTGAAATGAGTACAAGCAGCAGTAAAGTCAACAAATATTTTGAGACTTGTAAGAGGATTATTATAAAAGGACATCTTTCTAACCCCCCCAAAAAAATATAATCTGCTTTCTTATGTGGAATCAACTAACAAAGCAATTCTGAGAGGAAACCTGTGTATTCAGAATTACAGTGGTTGCACCTCACTTGGTTGTTCAGCTCAAACGTGTAGCACCTCCACCTGACAGACAGGCTGGGGAGGGTCTACTGCTCCTGATAGACCGCTGTGCTGGTGGGAGTCTACAGGAATTCAGGTGACAGTGTATCCCAAGAGGCATCATAAAGCCATCTCTTTCCAGATGTATCCAGCTCTGGGTTTGCTTTAAAAAGTACTGCTATTAGGAAAAAAAAAAAAAAAGTATGAAATATAAGGGAAAGTTCTTTATTCATGTGAAAACAGGTTTTTATAGGATTTTTTTCTATTAAACTCATGCTCGTATCCTAACTGTACCAGTGAGTTGAGTGCAAAAGGTGTGACCTACTTGAAATTGTGCCCGATTTGCTCTAAATAGGATTTTCTTCAATATTTATTGTTGCCGCTACTAAATATCGTTTGTTAGAAGGAGGAAGGCTGGTACCAGATTGGAAATGGTAATTCAATTTCAGGAGGATTTCAGAAACACCTTCTCATATTAATTTTATCTAGCTTTTTCTGTTTATTTGGGAAATAATGTTAGTGGAATTGGCATGTTGCAATGAAGGATTGTTTCCCGTCGCTATACAAATCCTGCTACAAACCTTAGCGTTTATGGAAAACAAATGTTGAGATGAAGTCAAGACATTTATTTTCTAAGCAGGAGATGTTGATTCTCTGACAACATGGCCTTTATTTCTATTATGCCAAATGATTGATGTGGATTTAATCATTATTTTGATGGCTGCTTTGCTCAGTGGAGAGGCAGCTGAGCATTTTATCATTATTAGTGAGCTGCATTTTGATTTTTCTATCAAAGACACTGCTGGCCCCTATTCATCCCAGGTGTGAAACTAGAGATTCTTTGTGTCTATTGTTTGTCTTGTGACCAAGCCAAGAACAATTTGCTTACAAAATACGGTGAATATTTGGGTTGATTTCTCAACCAGGAACATGTTTTTGATGAAAAGTTCCAGATATGTGCTTGATGCTTTAAAAATAAGTAAGAACAGTGTATCTTTTGTGAGTAAACTGCATACTGCACGGTAGAAATAGATAGGTGTATACATATACTTGCATACATGCTTATGTGTGCATGTACACATAAAGTAGTCTGGCAAAGATTTAAATTGCTAGAATTTAGAACAGAAGACAGATACGAAGCCATAAAATATTTTGAATGCATGGGGAGCCAATGCCACAGATGGAAATTACAAATGATTGCAAGAGAAATACAGAATGCTGAAAAATTGTTGGTGTCTGTGCATTTTCCAGTGCAGTCAGTAGAGGATTAGGAGCTGGGGACTGTGACAGGCTGGTGGCTTTCCTGGTTCAGAACCTCCTCCCTGAGAGCCACTGATGGCAATTGCTGAAGGAGGAGGTTCAAGAGAACATTTCTGGAACAATTATGGAATAGCTCATCCATATGGAGAGTTTATTTTGGCCATCTCATAGGGTGTTCTCTTCTAAGGAGGAGAAACGCCTCTAACAAATAACGAGCTGTTGAACACAAACTCCTGAAACAGTCTGTCCATGTTGCCTTTGGGCTGTGAATTTTCTGCACTAAAACAAGGAATAATGCTAAATTTCACTTGTGTACTGAATTAAACTAGTCTTGTTGTTTGGAACCGTCATCTACTTCTGTCTTGCCTGTCTGCTCAAGAGCACAAAGATTTACATCTTTATCTGGAAATGTTTATCCTTTCTAGTGTAATTATGAAGTGAAGGTGCTTATTAGACATGTCTAATCCCTTTGTCAATCTTGTCTTTTATTTTGAATGAGATTTTATGATGATACGGTTTTCAGCTTTATTTTCCATATTATAAAGACTTCTTGTGCTGGATTTTTAAGATTTTGGCTTTTCCCATCTGTGCTGTGAGAAGGGGTGAGCGCAACATGGTGAAAACTATTTACTTATTTATTACTTCTGTTCCCAATTAGACAATGCTCTCTAGGAAAGCTGGCAGCGGCAGAGCTCCCTGGAGGCAGGGGGATTGTGTATTCCCTTTGCCGGCTGGTAGGCATGTTGGGAGGGGAGCAGCTTCAAGGAACTACAAGTGGCAGGAGTTTTCCAGGCCAGAGATGGATGTGTGCCACTCAGAGACTGCGTTGGGGAGCAGGGAGAATCCCGGGGGGTGATGAACAGGGTTTTGCAGGAGGGCTGGGTAGAGATTACTGAATATGTCGTCACTGAATTTCACTGAATTTTTAGAGTTGGAAGGCGCCATAGAGATCATCTAGTCTAACTCCCCTGCTAAAGCAGGACCACCCAGAGCATGTCAGATCATGCCACTCAGGACTACATCCAGGCGGGTCTTGAAAATCTCCAAAGAAGGGGACTCCACAACCTCCCTGGGCAGCCTGTTCCAGGGCTCTGTCACCCTCACCGTGAAAAAGTTGAGGAATTCCAAACCTTCTTCAAAGGCACTGGATGTCAGGGGAGAGGGGGCATAAATTCTTCTATCTAGCCAATTTCCTTTGTGCTTTTCCTGCTTTTGAGGTAATTATCCTAGTTTCTATTCTCATAAAAAATGCCTTTTCTGAGCTTAAAATCATTTTGTTCTTCTTTGGAGCATTCTGTACAGAGGAAGGTCAAGACATACTGCCTCAGAGCTCATGGAGTGCCATTGTATGGCCCTATCCAGACTGTCCTGGCATTCTATTTTCACCATGTGGCACAGTTCCTCCATTCCCCAAGCCCGACCCTCTGTTTGGGGACCCGGAGCTGCGAACCAGGCTGAGCGGAGGCTGAAGGCACAGCCGCAGCAGAGAGCTGACCTGTGGTGGGGAACAGAGGACAGAGCCAAGCGGCACCAGGTTTTTACAGAGGCGAGTATCACAGTTCATCTGTGACAGCCACATGCCTACGTGTAATTGACAACACACACTATTTAAAAATAAGCTTGTTTTTGCCCGTTTTTCATGGTAGCAAACTTAAACACGCTAACAAGTAAAGTGACTTTTCATGAGACTTCATCTGTCAGTACCGAGGAGCCTGTTTTGTATTCCCAGGACCCAGAGTACCTCGGAATAGCACATGATGTTTTCATCCTACTGTGCTTTTAGGGTAAGAGATAACACGTTAACAACTGAAACAGGCTGTAAAAATGAGGTGGAAATTGTGTCAGTGACAGGCAGTCGCCCAGGTCACTAGGAGGAGGACTTCCTAATGGGATCTCAGCTAAGCATTGCACAGCTTTAAATCCCAGGGAGCATCTTCCTGTGAACTGGCCAGTATCACCTTATTCCGGATTTCAGGGATCCTTCCCACACAGGGAGATTGATTTCAGATGTAGCTACATTGATAAAGAGCTGTGACATTTATTTTTGATTTGATGGTGTGCAGTCAACATCAGTCCCAGCGATGTGACAGTAAAGTGTCTTTTTATCTGCAGATCTAAGGATGCTCCTCTTCTCCATATTTTGTTAATTTGTTGGCAGGTTAAAAGCTGTGTGCCATCTGGGTAAGTGGCAAAGCTCTCATTTGCCACGACTCCTTTTGTTCATAGGAGTGTGAGTAATAGCAGAACAGTGGCCATCCTTTGGGGAAGATTGTCCAGGAGACCGCTCCTCCTCTTGTTGCTGTTATTGACTCTCAGTAGCCTTTTTAAAAATCTATAGAGCTTACTCCGGCACTGACCTTGTCTAATCGTATTGATTGTTAGTAACTGAAGGCTAATTAGGAAGCAAGTTGCTATGGTAATTGTTGAGTCATACATATAAAGAGAAAATGCTACTAAAACCACTAGTGCGTGGTGACTATTAGCATAGTTAAACAAATTAAAAAATATAATTCATTCAGATTTATGCTGGAATTCAAATGAAGATACAATATGCAACAAGGAATTCTTTCCCTTGCTACCTCATTTTCCTCTTTCGTAGTCATTTTGTTCTTTTATTTGTTGTTGAGTGAGTTATGCATAATTGTAGGACTTAATGACAAAGTAGGCTTTGGGTTGTTCTTCCCCCCACAGCCCACAAAAAATATGTGACAACAAGCTTCATGTGACAGGAAAATGACTCAGGTGAAGGGTAATAGGACTTGGAACTCCCCAGATTTCTAGGTCACTTGTTCATATCCAGTCTGCACGTGTGTAATGAATGGTTTATTTTTGCATGGGTAAGTTGATGGCTTGCATACCAGGAGATGGTGATCTCAGCCCGTGCCCTCAGGAGATGGTGATTCATGGCAAGCTAGGGCTGCTGCAGCTGCCCATCAGCAGCAGCCTCTTTTGGCCAGGCTTTGAAATGGCTCTGCAGCAGGGCTGGTGTCTCCATGGGTGACCACTCTCTGTTGTGGGGCACTGTGGGAAGGTTGGATTGCTTTGGCTGCACTGTGCCTCATCTATGGATAAATGGAAGATTTTGCCAGTCACATCTAATTGAGTCGTTTCACCTTATTTTTAACTAAATGTGACCTGATGGGAAATCAAGGGCGTTCTTCCCTGTTTAATGGGGATCTTCCTTTTCCTCCTTTGGCACCTTACTAATTAGTCATGTCACGCACAAATCTTAGCTCTCCTAACGAGTCTCCATCTGCACATCTTTAAGGAGGAGGAGGATATAGGAGCAGGCATGTTGCTACCCTTCTGGACAGGTTGAATGATGAGGCAAAATGTATGTAGGAGAGTCACGGGACTGGATGGGAGGTTGGAGTGTACTGGGTTCAGGTCATCTCCAAGTGACCATGAGTTTCTCTGCCCCTCTCAGTCTTTAGTGGGTGAATGTCCTTAAATTGACTTCGGCAACACATAAAGTAGCATGAATCTCTTTTAACGCGTCTCATAAATAAATGATAAATAAATGGATTATTCTCTCTTCTCTATGGCTTCTTGGGACTTGTATGCTCCCAGAGTTACATTCATTTAACTGAAAATAAGGTATAGAATTGACTACTAAGAAGTGTGTGCCACTTAGAAGCAGCAAAAAACCCAAAACAAAAAAACAACCCAAAAAAACCCAACAGAAAAAACCCACCCAAAACAAATACGCCCAAAAAATGGAAGCATGTTTAAATTTATTCGGATCAGCTAAGTCGGACTATAATTACTCGAACAATAAAACTGAAACATCTGGTTTGGGGCTTTGCGTGGTCCTCAAGTTAAATAAGTGTCACTGACAAGTCCTGAGGCTGCCATTTTGAATGACCCACTTCACATTACCAGTAATTTAGTCCCCATGGAAAACACTAAAAAAAGCCCTTGTCCTTAGCTTCTGCCTCATCTGCCCTCACCAAAAGATGCTGGCTGGACGTAGGGCACAAAAATTCACCTGGGGGGTTTCATAAGCTGAGCCATCCTGCAAACCTATCCTCAAACTAATAAAAAGAATATAATGAAACCCTATTGCCTTTGTGTAGAAGAAAGAGGTGTGTGCTGGTACTGCTGGTTGCTGTCTGTTTGCTGTACCTTTCTGCATGTAAGGAAAATGTGCTCCTGTGCAGGGATCCAGTCTAAATCTTTAGGGGTTTGGGTATCTTAAAGATACAATACCTTTCAGAGGGAGCTCTGATCACGTTCCGTAATATGTGTTATATTTGTTTATTCATTTTCCTCTGGAAAATAATCCATAAACACATGTTTTGTTTTCAGTCTGATGGAAGAAATGATGTAGCAGTTGCCTTTTAGTTTTTAATTCAGTATTTAACATACTCAAAACATTACTTTAAATCTGAAAACTAAATTGCTCTCACAGGATTGCCTTTGACTGTGTACTTTTTTTGTCCCTTTGTGTATTGAGCTGTGTGCTTTCTAGAGACAATACTTCTTTAAAATTACAGGAAAATATGCACTCCTCTAAAATGTAGAATTTGAATGCAAATACAGATCCAATATATTAAAACCAATTGATTTCCATGCCTTCTGCTGCAGAGGCTGAAATCTCCCTCAGTCTCAACTAAAGCAATGATAGTAATCAGAAATGATGGATTCCATTTTCTTTTTTTTTATTTTTAAGTGTATTCCATAAACATGACTTTTCCAAATGGCAACTTTTTGTGGTTTGGAATCTCTTCAGGGATTTTTTTTTTTTTTTCCTCCATCAGTAGTATTTTTTCAAAATGTTTTACTGGAAACAAAAAAGGTTTTGTCAGGCTTGTGTACTGTGAAAACACTGTAAGTTCCAGTTTGTTTACATCAGTATAGGAAGACAGACAGAAAAATATTGTTAAGTATATGCAATGCAGTACAGCAAAGGAATAGACACTGCAACTTCTAAGGAAAACATCCTTTTTGTTTATTCAAACCACGTTTCTTGTTCAGCCTCCTTGTTTAAGTGCTGTGGCTGGGGAGGAAGATTCCGCTTACTTTTCCCTTGATGAAGAAGTAAGAACTACTTCCAGTAAGGTTTTTTTGCATCATCTCTAGCTCAGACTTCTTCCTATGTCCCCAGTTGGTTATGACCCAGGATAGTGTAAGGAAAAAGGGCTCCCAAGGAGATCAAAGTGCTCTTACATAGGAGAAACAGGTCATTCCCAAGTGGCCAGGAGTTGCCTTTGGATCCTCAAGGGTTTTGCCTCCATCCTACAGACGCTCCTCTGGGGGAATCAGTACTGAGGGCTCCCCATTGAAGGGCTGAGCCCAGTCTGAGGACTTCCTTATTTAAGCACTACAACAGCAGACGATAGCAGGAAGCCTTTGTTTGCCTGGAGTTTCCACAAGCCTGAGTGCAGTGTTATAGATCTGGCAGAAGCCCTTGGTGGCATAAATGAGCAACTTCCTCATCAATGGGGTTAGATCTGTAGAAAAGTTGCTGCTCACTGATGTTAGTGAGTAAACACCATTGTGTTGCCATGGGTCTATTATTTTAATCGCTGTTGTTAGATTGTGTGTTCACAAACATAAACATAGAAACATGTTAAGAGATTGGATTTTGGACCAAGTTTTATGACATATTCCCTTCCCTCTATTAAGAATCATAGAATGATTTGAGTAGGAAGGGACCTTAAAGATCATGGAGTTCCAACCCCCCTGCCATGGGCAGGGACACCTCCCACCAGACCAGGTTGCTCCAAGCCCCATCCAGCCTGGCCTTGAACCCCTCCAGGGATGGGGCAGCCACAGCTTCTCTGGGCCACCTGGGCCAGGCTCTCACCACCCTCACAGGAAAGAGTTTCTTCCTGAGATTTGATCTAAATCTCTCCTTTTTCAGTTTAAAACCATTGTTCCTTGGCCTATCTCTCCCCTCCCTGGTGAAGAGTCCCTCCCCATCTCTCTTGTAACGCCCTTTAGGTACTAGAAGGGGCTATAAGGTCTCCCCAGAGCCTTCGCTTCTCCAGGCTGAAGAACCCAAACTCTCTCAGCCTGTTGTCATAGAAGAGGTAAGACTTTCTTATCTGTGGGCAGTCTTGCAGTGTTTGCAGGTGAAGAGGGTTATTTCTGTCAGGGAAACTCAGGTGGAAGCGTGTGATTTCCCAGGGATTCCTAGTTCAGATCTGTTCTGTTATTTGTCCAATAAGACTCTAGATGTATTGGAACAGGCTCCGCTTTCCTGCCCTTAACCACTTGGCACAAGGGTTAGAGGTTGTATGTAATTCCCATGTATGTAATTCCATGCATGTAATTCCCAGTATGGCATTTCTGCATCCTCCAATATAGAGCTTGAACATTTGAGCTTAATGGTAGGGGTTTTTTCTGCTTATCATAGCACAGTATCAAAATCAGATAAATAACCCTCATTGCACGCTTGTTTTGTAAAACTTTTGACTCAGTAGCTTCTTGCTGGTGCTTGTGTTTTCTCTGGCAGTTTGCTACAAGGCAGAGGGTTTGGTTTTAACTTTGGAAACATAAAAGAAGATCCCTTTCCTGGGTAGGTTATATCTGAGGGCCCCAATCATGCAAATCTTTATGCAGTAAGGTTTTGGCTGAGCCTGGAGCCAAAGCTCAGGGATAAGAGTTTGTAGGGTAAAGGCCTCAGACACAACCCACAAGAGCAGCAAGTGGTTTTTATGGAAGGGAAGATGAATGCAAATAGAAAAGAGGACAGCAGGAAATCTCTGTGCTGGAAAAAGGTATTTCACAGAGAGACTGTGACAATGAATAAGAGAAACCTAAATCCCTTCAGGAGGGCATTTGAAAGATGCAGTGAATGGTGCTAGCAGCTGGAAGATAATGTCTGTGTTCATAATTGTGTTTAACATTAGGCAATGCTAATATTTTTCTCATGATGGGTCACGTCATGGAGACTGATTTTAACTGAAGTGGGTGTAACATCCTGCGTGATTTGCTCTGGTGAATACTCAGAGTCCTCTCATAAACCTGGGAAGGTTTTAAATGCCAGAACTGAGGAGTAAGATGGATTTTTTTTTTTCCCAATTTTCCCTCTTAGCTAAAAAGTTTAATTGTGTGCCTGTGAGGCACTTGCTATTCTGGATCTTCCCATTTCTGTAATGCATCGGAGTTACTAATGAGCTGTCCTCTAGAGGCATCTCTTGTGCATGTGTGCTTCCTTAAAGCTGTCTGTTGAAGTGTTTGGGAACATCTGCTTCAAGAGGGTCTATTTGGAAAGGCTGTCGCTAGACATTGGGTTCTGGAAGCCACATATTCTCCCTGTCCAAGGCAGTTTGCCTGTTGATTCTCCCCAGAAATTATTTTCCTCTTTTCCTCATTCAGCTGCTCTCCTGAGTGATTATCCCAAATGTAATCTGCTCGTCTGCCTGGGTCATCTTTATAAAACTCTTCATCATTAGCTGGCTATCAGAGCCAACAGAGAAGTAATAAAAGATAAGTGGCAATAAATGCTGCTAGCCCGTTTCTGTGGAAGGAGTTATGATGTGGGCATGAAGCTTGTGTCAGCATCTCTGAACAAGGAGATCCCTTCCTCAGCTGAACAACCATCTTTGTCTGCCCGTGTGGCCTCAAGGTTCTCTGGAGCCCATCAGAGAAGAGAAAACTGGCAGGGGAAGAGATGGGGGTATCTGATTGTTTTGTTGGTTGGTTGGTTTCGGTTGGTTGATTTGTTTGTTTGTTTGTTTGTTTTTTTGAGGTTGGACTTGATGACCTCAGAGGTCCCTTCCAACCATGGTGATTCTGTGATCAATGCTTATGAATACTTAAAGGATGGGAGTCAGGGGGATGGGGCCAGTCTTTTTTCAGTGGTGCTCAGTGACAGGACAAGAGGTAATGGGCACAAACTTGAACACAGGAAGTTCCATCTCAACATGAAGAGGAACTTCTTTCCTTTGAGGGTGGCAGAGCCCTGGAGGAGGCTGCCCAGGGAGGTGGTGGAGTCTCCATCTCTGGACGCATTCAAAACCTGCCTGGACAACCTGCTGTGGGTGACCCTGCTCTGGCAGGGGGTTGCACTAGATGATCTCCAGAGGTCCCTTCCAACCCCGTATCATTCTGTGATTCTGTCTGAGAAAAAAGTGCCATTGCTAGGATGGGTGTTTTTATTTTAGAGACGTTCTTCTGCCTTCCCTACAAGCTTTCATAGTCAAAGGTAAAATTCAGTGATGCCCGAATGCAGGGGGCTGCAGGTACGTCTGCCTCAGTGGCTGGAGGGCACCGGCTCACAAACCCCTCTGGGCTGCCTGCATGGGGCCAGCAGTTCTGCAGAGAGCTGTCGTTTCCACCAAAGACCCAGCCCTTGCTTGTTTGACTTCACTAAGCTTCCTGCACTTTCAGCTTTGCTGGCAATAAACTAAAACTAGTATAATACATCTCCTCAGTGCTCGAGCATGAGGAGGTATCTACCCTCCCAAACTGTACTGATTATAAAATCAATTCTTATAATGATGCGGCTTCTGCTGTTGGATCCGGTCGTTATCAGTTCCAATTCTGCAGACTAATCGCGCGCTTTTTCAGATTAGAGAGACCAATTTAAAACCGTTACATGGACAATTAATTTGATGCAACCAAACTCTCAACAGACTTTCATCTGGATTGCTGGCATGGTGCTAAAGCACCGATAGAAATAAAATCCCCTTTGCTTCCGTCTGCTGTGCGGAAATTTGCATTTTATTTTTCCCGTGCCTGCATTGATTTATTTGAGAATACGGTGTCGTGCCCTTTGGAGAAGGCAGGAAGACACAGTATTGGTGCCTCCTGATAATCTCCTTCAAAGACTTACGTATACACTATTTTAAGTGTGAAATCACTGTTAATACTCAGTTAATTAAATGGGTATCCCACTTATTTAGTCAGGTCAGTACAACACGTGTGTATGTCTTGAGCAGAGAGATGATGAGAAGAGTCAGTGCTTGAATTCCTTTTTGAAATGTCAATAACTGCTAAGATATATTAGCCTGTAACTCCCTGGTGTTTGATAAATCATGGTAGGGAGACAAGTTTTTCATGTTCACAAGGAAAGTGGCAGGAGAAAGTGTCAACTATCTATTTTTAAAAGGTCAAAAGTCTCTAATACTTTTAAGAAAAATAGTTTTTCTTTTGTAACCTGTTTAAATCAATGTAGTAGCATTTTGCTGTCACTTTAGAGGGAAGTTTTCAGAAGGAGATTTCAGACTGGCTTGTTTCTGATCAGACTGAAAGGAATAAGAGCTCCTCCATCTACAACATGGAAAGAGAGGTAGCCAGGTGTTTAATCTTTCAGTTCAGACACATGGCAAGCTGTTCCCGGGGGTGCTCACCCGGTGGATGCTGGGCAGGATTGCCTGTGTGACACCACACTTAAGGCTAATTCCTTCTTCAGCTTGACATAAATTGTGGCATCAGTCAAACCTGGCAAATTGCTCAAAAGAGTATTTATATTTAAAGAAAAGGGGAGAAAGATTACAATTTTTGGCCCTCTTTTTCCTTCCCTTAAATCAGTGCAAAGCTATTGATTTGTTGCAGTGCAGAGATCCCAGTGAGGCTGCTTGCTCTGGGAATCAGTACCTGACACCTCCAGTATTGCTGCTAATTGCAGGTACCTACAGAGTGGAAAAAATTGCTCACAGGAATACACAGCCTCAAAGGCTGGGGATAAAAGGCCAAAAGGCCCAATTGTGATGTATCGCAGGAAATATGAGGTGAACAGATTAAATGTATAGCCCATGTACGTACCTGCTGTGGAGGGGAACTTAAGGAAGGCTGCAGGATTTTGCAGGGGGTGGGTCCCACCCAGCACTACAGAGGAGGGCAGTGTGGCTGCAGAGGGGGAAATCCTCCCCTTCACACCATGTTCCATGTCTGCAGGCACCAAACTGTGGCTGTCACACAGCCAAGCCCACCAAGTGGGCACCAGTTACTCTGTGCTTTTCCTGCTGCTGGTGTTACAAGGTCTTCCTGCTCGACAGCGTACGTCCCTGGGCACAGTGCAAGGGACTGGTGCTGTCATCTGCTGCTAAGCTGGTCTCCTGCCATGTGTATTCTTTGCTCATCTTTTGACACAAGCTTCCACTTACTCATCTGTGTTAAACTTCTATATCTGTGTATGCACACAGGCACGTACACACAGATTTGTTTTAAATAGGTGCATTTCCTAGCAGGGGAAAAATGGCCCTGTCCTTGTCTGTGTGCCCTGCTCTGATCCTGAAAGGAATTCTTATCATAAAAGACATAAATGTCCGGTCTTTTATTCTTTCATTATTTTGAAATGTGAGACCACTTGGCTGCAAGACCATTAGTTTGTGAGTTTAATACAGTCTTCTTTTTGCTGTGAGACTTTGATTAGTCTAAGAGACTTTTTGTTTAGAGGACTACAAAGAAACTGCCGTGAACTATAAATTCCTTGCGGTAGAATTGTTTAAAAGGCCATTTCAATGTATCTTGATTTTTATGGGTCGCACTTTGAGCACAGCTGGTTTGAAGAGGAACACTTCTAACGCGTCGTGCTGGGCTCTGTCACAGATGTCATGAAGATGTACCCCCAGCCCTGCCTCGGGGCAGCTTTGCAGGCGGGTTAACAAAGCCTAGTTTGGTTTTAACAGCAGCACAAGCAGCACCTTCCTCCTACTCTTCGTTTTCTGTCTCTCTCCCAGCTGTCACTGGGTCTGGCTGTCACACACAGAAATGCTGCACTGCAGCCAGTTGCTTGTGAAGGGGTAATAATGATTACAGTTCGCTGTGGTAGTGGCAAATTAGAGGAAATTTCTAAGTCACGTGATATTGTCACACCTTAAAATCTTACATTGTCTTTGAAGAAAAAATGGAAACAATCATCCTTTGTGCTTTTGAGTAAAATTGTTTCACAATAGTTTTTCCTTTTTTAGGCTGTGTTTGAGTTAACAATTTATGCTTTTTGAAGATCACTGTTGATTTCAATAGAGCTGTGCGTGCAGTGGAAACTAAGCTTAGCAGACATCCAAGCACTTTGCAACCACTGGATGGTTTGGGGGTTTGGAGGTTCGGGGAGTTTTTTTAAGAAATTGCCCCTGATTGTTTTGCATGCCATCTATTCAAAGGCTTGCAGGCATCAGAAATGATGCTCAGATTGCCATCTGGATTTGCTGTGATAGCTAGCTGTAGAGCTAATAGTATCATTCATTACAAACAAACAATGTAATAACAGTCCCATCTTCTCTCGTGATGACATATAATAAGATATGCATTATGAGCAATCATCTATTTGTGTGTATTTATTCTGTGAGACAAATCACTTGCACAAATACTAGCCAGTAATCCCCTTTTTCTGTTTGTAGCTGCTGCTGCAGGTATTATTTGCTCTCCTCTATGTAGGATCTGAGTCGACTGAGTGGGTCATTTAATTGAGCAGCAGCAGTTTGTGCTTTCAGTGCTAGAGAGAATCTGTATCCAAGATAGTGTTCTTTTGGTTATCCCTGAGCAGGGCGTGCATTTTTTGGCAGGTATGACTAAATTCACACAAATTATGCAACCAAGACCCAGACTAGTGCTGCCCGTTCTTCATAGCGTGTGACTGATCTCCTAAACTGAATGTTTGTTTTATTAATTTGTCCTTCTTACCTGAATGACAGCCTGCAACAGGTATATGGACACCCCAGGGGCTAAGAATAGCAATGGCCACCTGTCAGAAAATAGCACTTCAGTGCTGTAAACTGTGATTCATCTGCGAAGAACGATGATGAGTAAGGTCAGCACCACCAGGGTTTCCTGAAGAGAGTGTAGCAGAGGATGCACAATTCATTGTGGGGGACAGAGGCTTTGTCCTTTTCCCTCACCCCCCACAATCCTCTGAACACAGAGGGAGGACGAACCCCAACACCAGAAGTTATGCCTGCTGCCATTGACGAGTTTTCCTTTTTGTTCCCTTTTTGTCTTGAGAGGCTCATAACAATAGCTGCAGTAGTTGTTTGCTTGAGATGGGAGACAGCAAAAGTAATTTTAAATGGACATATTTCATTACTTGTTAAAGAAATGACTGTCACCTCTGTAACTGTGAATTATAATAGTAGAATTGAAACTAAGACATTCCCCAAATCTCTGAAACACCCCCCTCATGACTGCTATTTAATTCTTTGAAAAACTTGATCTTCTGAAAACTTAATCTTTAAAATCTTAATCTTGTAAAAACAGTTTAGAGATTCCTATCTTCCTACTTTTCTTTCATTCCTCCCTTAACCCTTCATTCTCCAAGCTTTCCAAAGTGTTGTTGCCTGCTCATGCCCTACTTCCATCAGATCTGTATCTTTCATTTCTCAAACTGAAACAAAGTCCAGAACCCATCCCACTCTTAGGAAGGCGAACACTCTCTCGATGCAGAAACATTTGGTTTTCAGCATTCCATTAAAAGAGGTATATCATCCAAGTTGTTCCAAAGTTAGATAGCAGATTGGATCATAAAAAATTATTACCCTCGACAGCCCTATCTGTCAGGTGAGGTCACTACGGTATTGTGGTTTCTTAATACACTTTTATTTTGCCTGTATAAGACCAACACATCTGCAGCATTTTTCCCTGAGGTGTTTAGCGGCATGAAATCTCTTCTGGCTAAATGGATTTGTTGGTATTAAATGTTCTGCTTTTTCTGTGGATTTTTTTTTTCCTAGACAACTGATTTTTAGATTGTGGGGAATGACAAATATACTGCTGAACGTTCAAAAAGAGCACAAGCGAAACCAAACCGAATCTTACAAGTCTGAGACACCTCCCACGTTGTTAGATCCTCTAGTCTGTAGTTAAGCAAGTGAGCTGTACCGTCATGTCGATACGGCGCAGGGGGTAATTGCATCTACCATCTATATCTTATAATGCATTATTTTTGAAGAAAATGGGAAGATAATAAAATGTCTTTGAAACATCCCTTGCCATGGGTGTATACCTTGCACAGCGTGAAGAAATCCCAGTCTCAGCCAAAGCATTTTATTGCTGCTGAAACCTAAATAATAATGAGGAGTACGCTCACATGTGAGCTGGTGGTTCAGCACCGATAAATCAAACCCAGTTGTCATTGCACCCTACCAAGCACCTGTTGTCAGTCCTCATGGACTTTTATTTTCTTGTTCTCCAGTCAGTTTAGAGCTCCCAAAGCAGAGGAGAGCTGGATTTCTTCTGTAGAAATCTTTGAGGAAGCAGGAGGGAGAGCTTCTTGTTAAACTAAAAAATATCAAACCACTGAGGCATTTTTTAAAGCGGAAAAGGTCAGATGAACTTAGCTGCTTTTGCAAGGCTTTTGTTTGTCTTAAGTGGACAGGTAATTTGTCAGGTATGGTTCAGTTGTTACGCAGAAGGAAGTGGAAGATTTTTTATAGTACTTGTAATAATTTTTGCGGGTTTTTTTTTGACTGTGCACCTATTGTTACAATCTGTTGTTTTACCTCACGCCTGTTTGAATTTATTTGCAACCATCATAATTTCAAAAGAATAAGGCATCCAGAAACAAGTGTTGGCCAGTTTACAATCTGACTAATTATCAAAGGTTTCATTCCAAAAATGTGTGCTATCTTTACTTTGACTTTCCTGGTCACTGGCAGCATAAGGGATGTAATTGGGCATTAATTGTCTAGAGTAGAGATCAAATAGGGTTTTCTCCAAGGTATGGAAGACTTCTTCAGATCTGTGGTCTCCAGCTTCTGTTAATAAGGATGTATCTGCTCATGGCTTAATTATAACCTCTGTAGTTTACATCAGGTCAAGACAGCAGTATGTCCTACTGCTGAAGTTGTGTCCTATCTCTTGGGAACCTTTTAGCTGTCTCCTCTGTTTCGGTAGTCTTTCACCCCCTCTTTTCTTCACTGATTTAAAAGCCATCATTAAATCTCTTATCAGTAATTAGCAGTGTCAGAGGTCCAGTTGTCAATGATGGTGGGGCTCTGCCTTCTAATACACAGAGATTGGTGATGACAGGAGGTGCAGGACTGCCTTTACAGATACAAACTTCAGCCTCAGAAGGTGCCTTTTCCTGACTGTTGGTGTTTGCCTTGGTGGCAGCTCAGCAGTGCCTCTGGGGTCTTATTTGGTATCCACCTTGTTTTTAGAACTGATTGGTAATCTTGGAAGAAGTTCCAAGTGAATTTTTCATTTGTCCATTCTCTGCTTCACCTTTTTATTGATAGCATGGCTTGAAATATCTTGACTTTTAAATTATTTTTCAGAGAGATCTCACAGAATGATGCCTTGGAGGTCATAGAAGCAAATGTGTTTTCCAACCTTCCCAAACTACATGAAGTGTAAGTAATGAGCAATCTAAATTCAAAGGAGACAATTATAAAGATTCATTATAAGTGCATATCAAAGGTTTTGCAGTTTGGCTCAGGTAAGCTCTGAAGAATTCGTAGTGATACAGGAACATTTGAAATGGCCCTTTGTCTTTTCCACCTTCTTAGCTAAGTGTCTCTTTCTTTCCCTGGTCAGCCTGAAACTTATTCTCAAACCACTACCAATATCAAAAGGTGGTGGGGTCTGCCAGTCTGTTGTAGGCTGCTCTTGAAATTGCAGATCTTCTGCTTTCAAAAAAAAAAAAAAATCTCAGTGTATAGTAGCACTACATCCTGGGGCAATCAGAGATATTTCAAGATCAATATATCGATATATTTCCTCTGATGTTTCATTTTCTCTTTGCAGAAGAATTGAGAAGGCCAACAACCTTGTGTACATTGATCAAGATGCCTTCCAAAACCTTCCGAGCCTCAGATACTTGTAAGATCTTTTTGTTCTTTGCAAATACTATCATTTTGAATGATACAGATGTTTTCTGTCCAACTCGCACTGAGCATTTTCAGTGATAAGACAGGATAATGTCCCCTCTCCCCCTACTAGTTACACATTGTTAATCCAGTTTCATCCCCAGACCTGCACACAGTCCTCAGAAAAGCTGAAGATAATGTCCTCCATGGAGAAGTCCCGTACATAAAATCCTTGAGCCTTTCTAAGCAACGGGTTGAAACTGGGTGACACGAAAAAGAGCTGGGCCTTTTTTATGTCTATACAAACAGGTTTAGATTTAAAGTCTTTGGGACAAGATCTCTCTCATCTGCCCTTGCTATGGCTCTGCCTCTGTTATACTTTGTACACGTGCTTTGAAGCATTCACATTCCCTTTTCTTTAGCAATGGTAGTGCTATAGCAATGGTTTTCATTAACACTTGATGTGAGATGATTAAAACCTTAGAATATAAATGTATGGATGTATGGTATAGCTTTATTTCATTAGCTAGCCTCATCAAGAATGTCACTTGCACAACTGTGGTTGTCACATCTGTTCCCATGGGGCTGCCATCACAATTCAGTGATAATTGAATCCATCCTTAAAATAAACTGTTACCCAAAAATATTTTCACAGCTTTTAGTGCATGATCTTGACATGACTAATAATCTCTCCTCTGCATTAGAAGTCCAATGAGCTTTGTTTAACAGTAATTGTTTATAATGGCTGTAGGTTAAATAAGCTCCCTCCATGCTCTTTACTGATCAATGGAGCAGTAGGATGTCAGCAGGACCCAGCAGGATGTCAGCTTAACTTTTAAATGTCCATCCACCTGTAACCATGTTTTCCTTACTTAAACAAGAAACCTTACTCATTCAGAAGAGCCTGATGAGGATTTCTACATTTGAATACATAACAGCAAGTGCTTAATTGTCTAGTTAGATATTTCTTAAAGATGGGATGAAATCAGGTCAGTGTTCTAATAAGTATAGCCCCCAATAAGCTAATGAGTGTTTAAGGTCTGTGAAAGTCACTAGCATCTGATGGGTTCTCTGGGCTCAAAAATCATAGAATCATAGGATCGTCCAGGCCAGAAGGGACCTCCAAAGGTCATCTAGTCCAACCTCCCCGCAGTCAGCAGGGACACCCCCAACTAGACCAGGTTGCCCAGGGCCTCATCGAGCCTCACCTTGAATATCTCCAGGGAAGGGGCCTCAACCACCTCCCTGGGCAACCTGTTCCAGTGTTCTACCACCCTCACAGTAAAGAGGGTGGTGGTATAGCAAAAATGCCAAGAGGCATTGGTTTGAATTTGAATTTTAAGATTTGAGATTTAAGGTTTGCACTTTAAGAGATAAGATGTAAAAATTTTAGCGGTACACAAACCATAATTCAAACCCTCATTGAACAGAAGCATGTGGTTAGAGTTGGGATAGGAGTGTCATTTTCTCCAGTGTTTTTACCAATGTCTGCTTTATCAAATTCACCAGGCACCTTGACAAACTTTCAATTTTGTGTGTGCGTAACTGAAATGCAGATTTTCCATTGACAGCAGGGAAATAAATCTTTAAATTTGCATTGTCAGGAAGAGAAATCATATGCCTTTTCCCTTTAGTTTCAAACCTGAGTCATTCAGCAGTTACTGCTGTCTTCGAGTAATTCTGGCTACCTATGAACAAAATCCAGCATTTGTTTATCCCATGTAAAATCCCCAGAACGAGCTGCTATGGGTAGTACGGTTGTCAGAGGTATAGGTGGGGAGAAAGAATGAGAGCACATTAGTCTCATACAAAATGGAAGAAATGTGAGCACAGTAACGAACACACTAATTTCAGTGATTATTTTTTTTGTTTGTTTTAAATGTGGGATGCACCAATTTCAGGTCATGAGGAAAAGGCAAAACTCCACTTTAAGTATCTGAAGTTGCGGAAGTTTTTCTCTTAAGATTAGTGGATGCTCCCTCTTTTGAGCATTTGTCATTGCACACCCCCATATGCACTGACTCAAACATTCAGACACGCTACCTGTATAAAAATTCAGCTGCAGCAGCTCTACTATGACCTATGGAAGCAACAGATTAAAAAGATAGAGTACTGTTTGTCTAACTAACCTGTCTTTACTCCTCTTTAGCAAGATCTATTCACTAGCTGAAATTAGAGGAAAATATATTTTGGTACTTTTTAAGGTTTTCTCTCTTGTGGGTACACAGGACTGAAAGAGGCTCTCCAGACCACTGTGTCCTATTTCTTACTGGCTCCACTCCATGTATCCCATTAATTAAGTGCTTTATTGACATTCTTGTTCTCCACTGTTCCCTGCTTTTTCTCTTTTTTCCAGGGGAGGCTTTTCCAGAAATTCAATGATTTGGTGACTAGAAAATTTCCTCTAATTTTATTTGTGGCCAGTTAATTCACATTCATTCTTGTGCAAAAGCTTTTCTATTATTTAAATTGACAAAATCTATCTTTGATGTTTACTCCACTAAAGGATTTAAGCTGCATCCCCTCTGTGCCTTCATTTTAGGAGGCAAGCACCCCCTCCCTGGTATGACTATAAATACTACAAAAGGTGCAGGTATCATGGCTCTGAGCACCTGAACAGATGAGTGTGTCTTTATTGATAATTGGCAAGGTTTGAGGTAGCTTTGCTGGGGGCATAAATCAGTGCATCACCTTTAGCTTCGGAGGAGCTACATCAGTTCACACCACAGGGATCGGGAGCAGGACGTAAAGCCCGTGTAGCTTCCACATAGCTGGGTGTGATGGTGAGTTACACCGTGCTGGGGTTGCTCTCTCTAGGTACAGTTGTACTTTCGTGTTGTCTCTTGGCATATTTCTGTAGGAAAGACTGCCATTTTCTCCATCGCTTTGTTTCACTCACTGGTGCTTGCCCTTTGGAAAGAACAGAATATTTTTCTCATAATAATGAGAAAGCAGAAGCCTTGATGTTAGGCTGCAAAATGGCAGTTGGTAAAGGTAACCCAGTCCTGGTATTCACCTCTGTGTGACATCCAAGGAAGGGTCAATTAGTGAAAATATAAAGGAAGATGCTGAGGGGAGTTAATGGATTGATGGTTTTTATGTTCAGTTTTGGGTTCTTTTGTTGTGCGTTTGGGGGTTTTTTACACAATACAGAAGTAAAAGGTTGTAAACATGTGGGACTAGAGTTTAAAATAATTAAGGAAAGGGTTAAGCATCAATGTGGATAGAAACCCTATCAATAGCTATTTGAGAAATGATAACATTTTAAGACCTTGAAGGGAAGCTAACAAACCTTTGTATATCACAGCCTAATTCTTCCATTATCTGCTGGAAGTCAGGAAGGAATAGCAAGTGGTTTCATAAATATCTTGACATTAAACAGATTAGAAGATTCTGTCCAACCATACATGGGGTTGTGTGTGAGTGGAAAAGCAAACCTGATGCTGGTCCCACTAGGATGCACTCTTGTTGCTCACATGGTATATTTTCTCCCCAGCTGGGTTCCATGCCAGCTTCCCAAATAGTCCGCATTGAGGCAGCAGAGCTGGAGATGGAGACCTGTGCTCAAGAGAGGTCCTTGGCCCAACTGTCTGCTGCAGACCCTGCTGTAGACCTCTGTAGCACTTCCTGGTCTGACCCACTGGTTGGAAGAACTGGCACAGGCACCCCCATATCTCAGAGGTATAGTGAGGTGCACCCAGGTATAGTGGTGTAGGTATAGTGCACCCAGCTGCAACCAGCACGCCAAAGTACCTGCCCGTTGCTGGGCTGGTTGTGGTTCTGCTGCAGTTCCCAGTGGCAGTGGCAGTCTGGCAGGGTACGAGATGTGTGCTCTGATTCCTCATGGCAGGGCAGTAGCTGTGACAGAACTGTTAAAACACAGTTCAGAAAATCTCACACAAAAAATATATATTTACTGGCAATTTTCATTTTAAATAAAAGAAAAATTAATCAGTGTTAATGCCTGAGACTGAGCCGGGGCACCATAGCCCATCAGTTTAGTGACCTTTGCAACATGCTGGTTGCAAGGCTTTCTCTGTGCTCCTTCAAAAATAGTTGTATAGGCACTAGGGCTTACTTATGGTCAGGCAAGAAGCTCTGGCTAGTCTTGTCAGTCCTCTCATCAGCTTCACGGCCTCGTTACAGCCACTGGCTGCTGAACATTAATAGGCTTTTATCTCTGTCAGCTTGGGCACAAATACATTTCCTGCCTGCCCCACTCCATTTGTCTCCTGGATCATCATTACTAGTATGGCAAAGAACACTGAGGAGAGAAAAAATGCTAAAAAAAATGCAATGCTGAAATACTCTAAACCTTTCAGAAAAATGCAACCTTAACTTTCTCACCAGTGAAGAGAATTGCTAATTGGTCTTCTTGGCTATACGCCAAAGAGACAGGCTGCTGCAAATTGGTAACTTATTGACCTTTTCATGGGTACAAGATTATTTATCTGGCTCTCATTAGGGAGAGCTGTGGCATTGTCTGTTTAATAATGTAGTGATGGCTTTTCAAAGCTATTTTCTTTCCAAAATTAGTTCTCACGTGTAATCTGTGTCCTTTGGTTCTTTCTTACAGTAAATGTGTCGACGTCTTGTATTAAGCAATCGCAGCTTTAAAATAGAAAGACTTGGATGTAACACTTCCTTTCAGACCAATTTTGAGGGCATACAGCTGGATTGGAGGAGGGGGGGTGGAATTTAGGTTGCAAAAGCACACATTTTAGCTGCAAAATAGTTTGCATTGTGGAGAGCAGAGCCCAACTCCAAAGTCTTGCAGCTGCTTGTACCTGCCCCATCTTATTTTGTGGAGGACCTGAAGGCATGGTTCCTAAACCCAAACCTGGATTTGCTGCAGATTCAGGGAAATCCACAGAATCGCCCACCCTTTCTGTGGAGTTGGCTCTTCAGTAAAAAGAAGTGATGCTCCCCTCCATCCTTTTGCACAGCAGCCTCACGGTAGAAAACTTTGCCCACCCAGAAGTGGGTGTTGTGGATTATACGCTCGGCTCAGCCTTCAAGGCTGGACACACAAGTCAGAGGAATCTCTGGCTGGAGTCAGGCTCACGTGCAGTATAAAGTAACCAGCATGATTAAGGGACACAGAAATAGAGCTTCCTGAGTGCTGTTGTATTTATCTCAGCCTACCTTGGGTTTGCAATTTAGCAAATACCCACACTAAGTTGATGTGCTGAACTCTGTTCCCAGCTTTGTCGGGCCAGCTCCTACCAATTTGGCGTAAAAAAAGAGCAGGTGTGTTGCTAAATCTGGAGATAAGCAGCCAGAATCTTCCAGGAATTAGTTTCTGAAAGATTTTTTTGTTCTCTGCTGATCATAGTGCTATGTTTTCTTAAGTGCTGACTCCAGTAAGCCTTTTCAGGAAGACAATTAATGCTTTGGAAAGCAGCCACCAGCCAGCTGAAAAACAGGTTCTTACCAAGCTGTTTATGCATGGCAAGGGGGGACTCAGTTATAACACAGATTAAAGAGGACACTTGTTTAAAGTGAGGCTACTAAGGGTGTATACGTTATATGGTAAATATATTGACAAAACTGTCCTGCAGGAAAGATATTCGGTAAATTGGATTATCTACATTCTAACAAGATTATCCACTTAAAGGCCTCTGGAGATTTGCTGGTTGAATAAAAAGAGGGGGAAGATCTAGGCTGCCGTCTAGCTAAATATTTTTTTTAGTTCTTTTTCTGCAATTAATTAAAAAACCCCATCCTTTCCTGCTCCTAATCACTGTTCTGTGCCTCTGTGCAATCAGTGCTTTGTGCCACCTGTAGATTCACTTCAATATGTAATGATTTGTCAGAGACACTGTCCTCTTCACCTCACGCTGCTCGGTTGACACCAGCACAAATTGAGCCCCAAACACTTTGGGATTACTGGAAAGGTCAGGATGATGGCATCGCCCAGGGCCTGGGCCGTGTTTGTTTACACATGTATGGTGAAAGCCCTGATAACCAGTGAGGCATTTGGATATGTTGGGAGTAAATTGTCATCGGGAGCAGGGTTTGAATAGCATATGTCAGAGCAACGTCACCTTTCCTTACTGCAACATGAGGATTGGGACTTTCTCAGGAAAGTACTCTAGAAAGCAAAGCTTCTCATGTCTTCTCTGTCCTGCATGAGGCACACACTACTTAGCAACAGTCTGCTTCTTCATTTACCTACTAAAGGAAATGCATGCTATAATTTGTATTTAACAAGGGGCTCGTAAAAGGATTGCATCAATTTTTAGCATATGACTCATTTAAAATTAAAGGCAGTTTTCAACTGAAACCCTGTACATCTCAAGTAATTTAGAGAGTGTACTTTAAAATACTGTAAGGGAGGAGTTACGGGTTCTTCTATTCTATTGCTTCTAATTTTTTCAGCTAGCTCCTTTTAGGAAGTATAAGTGCAGAAGTACTTTAAATAATAAGGGTCTTGTGAAATCCACCTGCTTCATTAATCATGCTTTCTATTTAACTATATGTAATAGTTTTTCAAAGGCACTTTTGCAGAGCTTTCTTGGTCACATGTGACAGCTGTTATTTTTAAGCTAATGCAATGTCAGACCGTTCTGACTCCTGAGACAAAACAGTCATGACATTCCAGCAACTTTCCCAAATTGGCTTCTTGAATATTCACTATACTTCTTTAATTTTTTTCCTGCACATAATGCATTGCTTTTTGTTATAAGATGAGACAGATAACAAGTTGGCTTTTCAACGTCTGAGGGTATCCAGTTACCACCCTGGGGAGCTCAGAGCGGTGCTTATGCAAGGGAGTGACTGTTTTATGGACCTGTGTGTCACCCTGAGTGCCCAAATGCAGGATTTGGTTGTCACATGGAGGTGTTCGGTTCCAGTTCAGATTATGAAAACTGAAAGGCTGCAACGCTCTGGAAATAATCTACATTCATAACAAACATCAAATGAATGCTGCTGCTTTTTCCCAGTCTCAACCAATCTTTTTCATCACCATTTAACCATTCAGGAATGAATCTTAAAAAAAATAAAAATAAATAAAATAAATAAAATAAAATTCAATGAAATTCAATGAAAAAATAACATCCAGTAACAAAATATTGCTCTGTTTAAGTGGCAGGATAAAAATTACCTTCCATGTACTACTAAAATGTTCCTTAAGGAACCGGCATTCTTGGTGAAAGGTTACCTTCTCTACCATCTCACATATTAAAAGTACAAAGATAAAACTAAACTTTCAAGAACTCAAATTTTCTCTTTGTTTGGTAGAGTCAAAATGAAACATTTTGGTGGCTGGGAAAAACTCCCAGCTGGGTCCAGCTCCTCCTCGCTCCTGCGCTCAGCCCTCCTTCCAGCCATCAGCAGCCACCAGCCATCTCCTGCTGCATGGCAATATCATGTTTATCCTGCCCTTGCTACTGTTCTGGATAACAAATTTTGCTTAAATTAGGTGCGGTACAGCTCTGTGGGACCTGTGACCCTGTTTCCTCACTGGCTGTGGGCACAGGGTTGTCCTTCAGAGTCAGCATTTCTGGGATGATGTTTCCTGGACAGGAACTGCGACACAGAGACCGGTGATACTCAATGTGGTGGGAGGGTGGAAGTAATTAAATATGGAGCCTCAGAACCATTTCCAGTCACACAAACTGCTGAAACGTTCTCATGTGTTCAGTTCCTCACTACTGGAGGTGCTGGGGAATAAAGCGTCCTAAATCTCTCTTAGTTTCATGAAATAACGTTAATTCCAGTGGAATTAATGTATTCTCTATTGGAGTAAAAGGTGGAAGTTGTGTTAAGTGAATTGATGCTTTTCTCTTAAAAGAGCTGCTATGAAAATAATTATCCTGTGTCAGTGCAACTGATTTCTTAGAATATGTTTGGGAAATTAACACCAACAGTTGCCTGAGATCATCGGGAGGGACCATGTCATTATCTAAAGTAGGGTTTCTCCCTTGACTTCAGTGGGGCAGAATTCAGCTTGTGCTTTAGAGAAAAATCTTTTTACATTACAATATCAGGTTTCCTACGGGCAAACCCCCTCTTTGTGGCTAAACTCTGCCTTTTGTGGCTGACATTTTAAGTCCTGTGTTCTTTTTTCTTTTTTAATTATTGCTTCCTTCCTGGGGCAGAGCAAATAATCTTCATCTGTTCTCTCCCCCTTAGGTTAATATCAAACACTGGCCTTCGGTTTTTACCTGCTGTCCACAAGGTGCACTCTCTCCAGAAAGTTTTACTGTAAGTTTTAATGTCTGCTTTTCACTTCTTAAAAGCTCCCTTTGAATGTTCTCCTGCTCCAACAAAACCTTTTAAGATGTGATGCCTCTTGTGTTCACTTATTACCTTCGCGGTACCGTTTTGGGTTGTAATTTTGTAGGCATTGATGATAACGTGGCCCAAAAGGTCTCAGTTCTCTCTAGGTCTCCCCTCTACAAAGCATTATAATCCACACTTTGCAGACCACTCTTCCTTTAACTATACTGTGAGCATGTGCCTGGAAGGCCCAGGGGAGGGATAACAGCTTTTTACTCCTCTTTCACCAGTTGAAATCCAAATCAGGCTGGTGGCAGTGGAAATTTGTTGCCACCTGGTGACAGTTCTCTGGTCTGCATGAGAACTATTTCTTCTCTTCCTTTGGACAAGATGTATTGTTAATGCACCAGCTAAGTTCTGCATGTTCAAATCTTTGATTAGAATCATAAAGATCATGGAGTTCCAACCCCCCTGCCATGGGCAGGGACACCTCCCACCAGACCAGGTTGCTCCAAGCCCCATCCAGCCTGGCCTTGAACCCCTCCAGGGATGGGGCAGCCACAGCTTCTCTGGGCAACCTCTTCCAGGGTCTCACCACCCTCACAGGAAAGAATTTCTTCCTAATATCTGATCTAAATCTCTCTTCTTTCAGTTTAAAGCCATAGATTTCAAGCTGCAGAAACATGAATCCCTAAATCTCCCCTCTTTCAATTTAAAACCATAGAAGATTTCAAGCTGCAGAAACATGAATCCTGCAATTGTCTTTGTAATGGATGTTAATATAAATAAAAATGCATAGAAAACATAGGGAGGGGTGACTGAATATAGTATACACACACATATGATAAGAAATAAATTTCTGTAATACTCTTCACATCTGTAATTCTATGAACTGCAGTTCAGGGCTCCCAGAGACCATCATGCAAATGCAACAGGTATGGAGCTATAGAGCCTTCCTCCTGTATACCTTTATGTTTATCATCAGTCTTACATAGACTTGAATTATTGTGTTCTAGTGAGCAAGAGTTTGGTTTTTTTCATGCAAAACTTCTCACTTTCCTGTCAGAATAAGTAGGCCCTGATACTTCTTGAGTCTCGAACTAGGCCTTAGTTCAAACCCTAAGGGCCCACTAAGGTCAGTAAAGAAAATTCTTATTGCCTTCAACCTTGTGGGTTGAGATAAAAACAGTTTAATTAGAACAGTAATGGAAGAGGAAATAATGATAAAAGAATATACAAAATAAAGTGACACAAGTCGCTCTCACCACCAGTGATCGATTGCCCATCCCATCCCAAGCAGTGAAGGTGGGTTTCTGCCCCCGATCGATTGCCCATCCCATCCCAAGCAGCAAAGGTGGGTTTCTGGCCCCCCTGGCCAACCCCTATTTATATACTGAGCATGGCATCTATGGTATGGAATAGTCCTTAGGCCAGCTTGTCAAGTCTGAGCTTCTACGGGGAGCTGGAAAAGTCCTTGATAAATATAAACATGGCTTAGCAACAGCTAAAACAATATGTGTTATCAGCATTATTTTCATACTAAATCCAAACCAAGCAGCTACTAGAAAGAGGGGGTGGAATTTAGGTTGCAAAAGCACACATTTTAGCTGCAAAATAGTTTGCATTGTGGAGAGCAGAGCCCAACTCCAAAGTCTTGCAGCTGCTTGTACCTGCCCCATCTTATTTTGTGGAGGACCTGAAGGCATGGTTCCTAAACCCAAACCTGGATTTGCTGCAGATTCAGGGAAATCCACAGAATCGCCCACCCTTTCTGTGGAGTTGGCTCTTCAGTAAAAAGAAGTGATGCTCCCCTCCATCCTTTTGCACAGCAGCCTCACGGTAGAAAACTTTGCCCACCCAGAAGTGGGTGTTGTGGATTATACGCTCGGCTCAGCCTTCAAGGCTGGACACACAAGTCAGAGGAATCTCTGGCTGGAGTCAGGCTCACGTGCAGTATAAAGTAACCAGCATGATTAAGGGACACAGAAATAGAGCTTCCTGAGTGCTGTTGTATTTATCTCAGCCTACCTTGGGTTTGCAATTTAGCAAATACCCACACTAAGTTGATGTGCTGAACTCTGTTCCCAGCTTTGTCGGGCCAGCTCCTACCAATTTGGCGTAAAAAAAGAGCAGGTGTGTTGCTAAATCTGGAGATAAGCAGCCAGAATCTTCCAGGAATTAGTTTCTGAAAGATTTTTTTGTTCTCTGCTGATCATAGTGCTATGTTTTCTTAAGTGCTGACTCCAGTAAGCCTTTTCAGGAAGACAATTAATGCTTTGGAAAGCAGCCACCAGCCAGCTGAAAAACAGGTTCTTACCAAGCTGTTTATGCATGGCAAGGGGGGACTCAGTTATAACACAGATTAAAGAGGACACTTGTTTAAAGTGAGGCTACTAAGAGTGTATACGTTATATGGTAAATATATTGACAAAACTGTCCTGCAGGAAAGATATTCGGTAAATTGGATTATCTACATTCTAACAAGATTATCCACTTAAAGGCCTCTGGAGATTTGCTGGTTGAATAAAAAGAGGGGGAAGATCTAGGCTGCCGTCTAGCTAAATATTTTTTTTAGTTCTTTTTCTGCAATTAATTAAAAAACCCCATCCTTTCCTGCTCCTAATCACTGTTCTGTGCCTCTGTGCAATCAGTGCTTTGTGCCACCTGTAGATTCACTTCAATATGTAATGATTTGTCAGAGACACTGTCCTCTTCACCTCACGCTGCTCGGTTGACACCAGCACAAATTGAGCCCCAAACACTTTGGGATTACTGGAAAGGTCAGGATGATGGCATCGCCCAGGGCCTGGGCCGTGTTTGTTTACACATGTATGGTGAAAGCCCTGATAACCAGTGAGGCATTTGGATATGTTGGGAGTAAATTGTCATCGGGAGCAGGGTTTGAATAGCATATGTCAGAGCAACGTCACCTTTCCTTACTGCAACATGAGGATTGGGACTTTCTCAGGAAAGTACTCTAGAAAGCAAAGCTTCTCATGTCTTCTCTGTCCTGCATGAGGCACACACTACTTAGCAACAGTCTGCTTCTTCATTTACCTACTAAAGGAAATGCATGCTATAATTTGTATTTAACAAGGGGCTCGTAAAAGGATTGCATCAATTTTTAGCATATGACTCATTTAAAATTAAAGGCAGTTTTCAACTGAAACCCTGTACATCTCAAGTAATTTAGAGAGTGTACTTTAAAATACTGTAAGGGAGGAGTTACGGGTTCTTCTATTCTATTGCTTCTAATTTTTTCAGCTAGCTCCTTTTAGGAAGTATAAGTGCAGAAGTACTTTAAATAATAAGGGTCTTGTGAAATCCACCTGCTTCATTAATCATGCTTTCTATTTAACTATATGTAATAGTTTTTCAAAGGCACTTTTGCAGAGCTTTCTTGGTCACATGTGACAGCTGTTATTTTTAAGCTAATGCAATGTCAGACCGTTCTGACTCCTGAGACAAAACAGTCATGACATTCCAGCAACTTTCCCAAATTGGCTTCTTGAATATTCACTATACTTCTTTAATTTTTTTCCTGCACATAATGCATTGCTTTTTGTTATAAGATGAGACAGATAACAAGTTGGCTTTTCAACGTCTGAGGGTATCCAGTTACCACCCTGGGGAGCTCAGAGCGGTGCTTATGCAAGGGAGTGACTGTTTTACGGACCTGTGTGTCACCCTGAGTGCCCAAATGCAGGATTTGGTTGTCACATGGAGGTGTTCGGTTCCAGTTCAGATTATGAAAACTGAAAGGCTGCAACGCTCTGGAAATAATCTACATTCATAACAAACATCAAATGAATGCTGTTGCTTTTTCCCAGTCTCAACCAATCTTTTTCATCACCATTTAACCATTCAGGAATGAATCTTAAAAAAAATAAAAATAAATAAAATAAATAAAATAAAATTCAATGAAATTCAATGAAAAAATAACATCCAGTAACAAAATATTGCTCTGTTTAAATGGCAGGATAAAAATTACCTTCCATGTACTACTAAAATGTTCCTTAAGGAACCGGCATTCTCGGTGAAAGGTTACCTTCTCTACCATCTCACATATTAAAAGTACAAAGATAAAACTAAACTTTCAAGAACTCAAATTTTCTCTTTGTTTGGTAGAGTCAAAATGAAACATTTTGGTGGCTGGGAAAAACTCCCAGCTGGGTCCAGCTCCTCCTCGCTCCTGCGCTCAGCCCTCCTTCCAGCCATCAGCAGCCACCAGCCATCTCCTGCTGCATGGCAATATCATGTTTATCCTGCCCTTGCTACTGTTCTGGATAACAAATTTTGCTTAAATTAGGTGCGGTACAGCTCTGTGGTACCTGTGACCCTGTTTCCTCACTGGCTGTGGGCACAGGGTTGTCCTTCAGAGTCAGCATTTCTGGGATGATGTTTCCTGGACAGGAACTGCGACACAGAGACCGGTGATACTCAATGTGGTGGGAGGGTGGAAGTAATTAAATATGGAGCCTCAGAACCATTTCCAGTCACACAAACTGCTGAAACGTTCTCATGTGTTCAGTTCCTCACTACTGGAGGTGCTGGGGAATAAAGCGTCCTAAATCTCTCTTAGTTTCATGAAATAATGTTAATTCCAGTGGAATTAATGTATTCTCTATTGGAGTAAAAGGTGGAAGTTGTGTTAAGTGAATTGATGCTTTTCTCTTAAAAGAGCTGCTATGAAAATAATTATCCTGTGTCAGTGCAACTGATTTCTTAGAATATGTTTGGGAAATTAACACCAACAGTTGCCTGAGATCATCGGGAGGGACCATGTCATTATCTAAAGTAGGGTTTCTCCCTTGACTTCAGTGGGGCAGAATTCAGCTTGTGCTTTAGAGAAAAATCTTTTTACATTACAATATCAGGTTTCCTACGGGCAAACCCCCTCTTTGTGGCTAAACTCTGCCTTTTGTGGCTGACATTTTAAGTCCTGTGTTCTTTTTGCTTTTTTAATTATTGCTTCCTTCCTGGGGCAGAGCAAATAATCTTCATCTGTTCTCTCCCCCTTAGGTTAATATCAAACACTGGCCTTCGGTTTTTACCTGCTGTCCACAAGGTGCACTCTCTCCAGAAAGTTTTACTGTAAGTTTTAATGTCTGCTTTTCACTTCTTAAAAGCTCCCTTTGAATGTTCTCCTGCTCCAACAAAACCTTTTAAGATGTGATGCCTCTTGTGTTCACTTATTACCTTCGCGGTACCGTTTTGGGTTGTAATTTTGTAGGCATTGATGATAACGTGGCCCAAAAGGTCTCAGTTCTCTCTAGGTCTCCCCTCTACAAAGCATTATAATCCACACTTTGCAGACCACTCTTCCTTTAACTATACTGTGAGCATGTGCCTGGAAGGCCCAGGGGAGGGATAACAGCTTTTTACTCCTCTTTCACCAGTTGAAATCCAAATCAGGCTGGTGGCAGTGGAAATTTGTTGCCACCTGGTGACAGTTCTCTGGTCTGCATGAGAACTATTTCTTCTCTTCCTTTGGACAAGATATATTGTTAATGCACCAGCTAAGTTCTGCATGTTCAAATCTTTGATTAGAATCATAAAGATCATTGAGTTCCAACCCCCCTGCCCTGGGCAGGGACACCTCCCACCAGACCAGGTTGCTCCAAGCCCCATCCAGCCTGGCCTTGAACCCCTCCAGGGACAGGGCAGCCACAGCTTCTCTGGGCCACCTGGGCCAGGCTCTCACCACCCTCACAGGAAAGAATTTCTTCCTCAGATCTCATCTAAATCTCCCCTCTTTCAATTTAAAACCATAGAAGATTTCAAGCTGCAGAAACATGAATCCTGCAATTGTCTTTGTAATGGATGTTAATATAAATAAAAATGCATAGAAAACGTAGGGAGGGGTGACTGAATATAGTATACACACACATATAAGAAATAAATTTCTGTAATACACTTCACATACGTAATTCTATGAACTGCAGTACAGGGCTCCCAGAGACCATCATGCAATTGCAACAGGTATGGAGCTATAGAGCCTTGTTCCTGTATACCTTTATGTTTATCATCAGTCTTACATAGACTTGAATTATTGTGTCCTAGTGAGCAAGAGTTTGGTGGTTTTTTTCATGCAAAACTTCTCACTTTCCTGTCAGAATAAGTAGGCCCTGATACTTCTTGAGTCTCGAACTAGGCCTTGGTTCAAACCCTAAGGGCCCACTAAGGTCAGTAAGAAAATTCTTATTGCCTTCAACCTTGTGGGTTGAGATAAAGACAGTTTAATTAGAACAGTAATGGAAGAGGAAATAATAATAATAATAATAATAATAATAATGATAAAAGAATATACAAAATAAAGTGACACAAGTCGCTCTCACCACCAGTGATCGATTGCCCATCCCATCCCAAGCAGTGAAGGTGGGTTTCTGCCCCCCCCCGGCCAACCCCTGTTTATATACTGAGCATGGCATCTATGGTATGGAATAGTCCTTTGGCCAGCTTGTCAAGTCTGTGCTCCCTCTCAGCTTCTACGGGGAGCTGGAAAAGTCCTTGATAAATATCAACATGGCTTAGCAACAGCTAAAACAGTATGTGTTATCAGCATTATTTTCATACTAAATCCAACCCAAGCAGCTACTAGAAAGAGAATTAGCTCTATCCCAGATGAAACCAGGACAATGAGTGCTACACTCCCTTCTTATTCCTACCTCTGCTGACCTCAGTTGGCAGAATGGGGCCTCCGTGTAAGTGTCACTTAATGCAGAGTTGTGATCGTATTCAACTGTCAGCATGAGATAATTTTGGAATCGTGCTTAATTCCAAGCTTTGCAGATAATTCATTTTGTTCCGTGCTTTCCAACAGAAACAGCATGAAAACAACCATATCCCCAGTCTAAATTATGAGTAATACTGTTTAACTTTTTGAGGTCTATTTTGAGCAAGCAACAGAACGTATATCTGCCGTTCCCTTTTTTCCTCTCAGTCAGAAATGCTGAAAGAAGTGAAATGCCTACTTGTCTGTTCAACAAACTGCATTGACAGGGGTCCCGCGCCTTAAGTTCTTAAACACATACTAAGCTTCTAAGCAACCCCATTGACATCGGGGGGGGAATTATTCATGGGCTGGTGGGTACCCTGCTGAATCAGGCCAAAAAGGCTAATGGCTTTTCCTTCTGGTCGGGAGGCTGTGAGAAGGGGTGGCCTTGCCACCCCTCAGCTTGCAATTTCTGGGCAGTATGTTTGCTGGACCAACTATTTCATCTGCTGTGGGATTATAAGACCTGGCTGGGCTTTCATGCATTTTAATTACTTCAGCCTATTTGGGAGGAAAGCGTGGGGGTGTTGGAAATGTTTTGCTCCGGCCTTTTTTACCAGGAAGGTTTGTGCTCCACAAAATGTCTTAAAAACTTATGTCTCTGCCTATAATAGTTCCTCAGATTGAATATAAGAAAAAACACTGTGTTTGAAATAGCATATTCTATTGGACGGTTCACAGAGGTACCAAAAGGTATCATTTGTGTTGTGCTTTATTTTTCAGAGATATTCAAGACAATATCAATATACGTACAATTGAAAAAAATTCATTCACGGGCCTGAGTTCTGAAAGTGTGATTCTGTGAGTAAGACACAGCAAATCTATTATTCTCCTTGTAAACTCATTTATTCTCCAGAATAGGGTCAAGGAAACCAGGGGATGGGCATTATTTCCTACACTTCCAAATTCAAATTAAGGTTTTAGACTTCTCCCCTGCCCGTGAATTCTCTGTGTTCTGTTTCCCTGCCATGAAAAATGAATACTTTTGTGGTTTTCTGCTGTATTCTAATCCTGCTCTTTATTTTAGTAGCACAGCATAGAGCAAAATTTAGTAATTACTGGTGCCAAGGTTAAACATATTCCACCTACAACAACAGTTCCATGTGGTACAAATTGTGTTCAGAAAGATGGCATGACTCATAAATATTTACAGTCAGACACATCATTCAAAGACATTTATTACTCTGGCAAAATATATGTAGATGCTTTGGGAATACAGTGTATTTGTACACAGTGTTAGTGCATTGATACAGGCCGGCTCGCAGTGCAGTTTCAAGCTGCCTGGTTAGATGACTCTATGTTTGACTTAAGATTCATGTATTTTAATGAACTATCTGGCTTCTTTGATCCTTTCTGTTGGTGTATCAAAATGTACTGTTCGCTTACTGACAAGCTGCCTTCGTTTCACCTACCCAGTGGCCAGACTGGAAAAAATTCCCCCTGTGTGTGTGCAGTTTCCCTGGCACACCGAAGCAGGCAAGCAGGATCTGATTGACTGACTGGGCTCACGTTGATTTTGGTGGGAGCAAGGTCAGCCCATCAATATTTGAAGAGAGGCCAGTAATAAGTCACTTAGCTGCTGTCTCTCCTTTTTCTCCGTCAGTTATGCACAACCTCTGTCTACAGCAAGTTCCCTGAAGTTTTAAACACACGCACGTTTCTCTCAAATATGTATTCAAGTCATGATACCCCAAATGCACTGCTTTATCTTTTCTCCTGTGATAATAATATTTAATGCTCAGGTGGGACTTTGTATTTTCAGAGCACTGAGAAACAAGTACTGTATTTGCTTCCATAATACTGCTAAGGCATGAGATAAAAATCCCAGATTTTTACTGTGATTTGACCTCTCTGTGCCACTTGAGCAGCATGAAATTGGCTTCCCTTCTCTCCCCAGCACATCCCATTGCATGAGTGTTGAAGGATAGTCCTCTCTGAGGACTTAAGGCTGCTGGTTTGCTAGCAAAGTTGGCCTGGATGGGGAGGTATCATGTCCTCTTCCGGCTGCTTTGCCCTGCCAGCTGCAACAGCCCCATTGCCATGGGCTCCCCTCAACCACCAGTGTCTGCAGGAGCATCACGAGCCGTGCAAGACCTGGCCACCACCCACCTGGTCAGATGAAGTCATGACTGCTGTAGTTCTCCCTTGGGACAGAGGCCCCATGTAGTCCCTGATTAGGTTTTTGGCCACCACCCACCTGGTCAGATGAAGTCATAACTCTGCTGTAGTTCTCCCTTGGGACAGAGGCTCCACATAGTCCCTGATTAGGTTTTAGTTGTGCTGTGATGCACTTGCCTCATTTTAGACCCAGATTTGCTGGTTTTCTATACAAGACTTGAAGCCACTGTGCAGTGCAATAGAAAGTTAGGGCTACAGCAATGTGCTGTGATGCACTTGCCTCATTTTAGACTCAGATTTGCTGGTTTTCTATACAAAACTGAAGCCACCATGCAATGCAATAGAAAGTTAGGTCTACAGCAGCTGTGATGCACTTGCCTCATTTTAGACCCAGATTTGCTGGTTTTCTATACAAGACTTGAAGCCACTGTGCAGTGCAATAGAAAGTTAGGGCTACAGCAACACCATTTGGTGAAACCAGGCATGTCAAGATGGCGTTAGAAACACTTGAACACCCTCTGAGCCCCCACATTCTGGAGAGACACAATTTTAGCAGGTTTGGCTGTGGCAGGCTCCAAGCATATTTAAGTCAGTAATTCGATTGCATCTGATATTACACTATGCATGGGATCAGCACAGGCTGGAACTGTGGACACATTTAGTGAAAAAATGCTAGAAATTTATGGAAGAACTTCACCTTGTTTCCAGGTCTGTATGCCACTTAGTGCCTAAGATAGAGCTTTCCTGCCCTAAAATAGGCTATAAATAGCACCTCAGAGCCAGTGGCCTCCTGCACCAGGTGAATTCTAAAGTGTGTTTTAGAAATACCACTATAGTGACGTGGTGGCTCACGAGGGTGAGTGAAAGCCACCGTGTCCAAGCTCTGAATCTCCACCTCCATTGTGACTTGCTGCTAACATAAGAGGTAGTGGAATCGGTAAGGATGCTGGTTGAAGTGAGGGGAGGAGAGAAACTTGTCTATATGTAGTATAACGAGGTCCTGGGATTTAGGTAACATTGTTTTTAATGCTCTTTTTACTACTTGAATGCAATTAGACAGGTGACAGGAATGTATAGTCCACGCTGTATGGCACCAGTGGCTCTGATTATGTGACCTCAGTATCTCATTGCATTAGCATCATGTTCGGTGAGAGAGTGCAGTAAGTGCTAATACCGTGATTAAAAGCATATCTATCAGCCTGGCAGCTACGAATGGATAAGATCAATGTAATATAATAAATGCTTTAAATGCTGTGAGCAGGGACATGTCTCTCCTCTGTGCCTGTTCACTCATGTCTAATAGTGCTCGCAAGTGAAGGGGACGGTGACAGTTCTCCTGATACGACCTGACAGACATTACAGACACGGAGCTGTGCACATCTGCCTGTCATGGTCAAGAGGGTAATCCTTTCAGCCAGACCCACAACTGATTTTCAGTCTGACCTTAGCTCACCACCTCGGACCTTAGATAAGTGGGTCACTTGCATGCTCGGCTTTCAGTGTGAATTTAGAAACAAAAATGTCCAGGGTTTGCTGACAGTTTAATTAAATCAGGCCACTTTTGGCATCAATCAGACCTGTCACTGCCTGTTGGAGAGGGCGTGAGTTGCAAAGTGACGTTTAAAGCGAGATGAAAGATTGCACCGTAAAGATGATAAATATAACTGACCCAAATGTAAATTTTAAGACCGTGAAGGGAAGAGAGGGAAGGACGTTAAATGTTAATTCGTTAATGCACTACAGTAAAAACTTGGCAGAAAGCCCCAGGAGCTTCGACTCCCAGGTTCATTACCTGTGCCTCCCCTTGGGGGACAGGGACCCGGGTGGGGGGGGACAGGGGCCGGGGGGGTAGGACAGGGGCAGCAGAGCAGGCAGGGAGTGTAATGTGTGGAGGCAGCAGAGGAATCAGCCACTTCCCGGGCAGTTTGGCACCACTGCCACCCCCCTGCTGCCCTCCTGCCTGGCTCAGGGACAGCCAGCCTCCCCCTCTCCACCTGCCCCACCAAGGACAGGTGACCACCAGTGACGGCCGTCTGTTTTTCCTAATAACTGGGCAAAGGTTATACTTTGGCCCAGTGTCTCAAAAGCACCCTGAAAAAGGTAAAACTCAATGGCACTGGTAGCACCAGTGGGAAGGACCCCTCCTGGGATTAACCCACAGCAGCCTCACCGACTCTGCTGCACCTTCCCAGGGGAGCCCCCAGCAGCACCAGTGTCTCCATCAGCTCTGCCCTTCCTTCAGAAACCTCCTCCAGCCATCACCTCTTATGGTAGGGCTCCTCTGTCCTGTGCCTGTCCGTACTCTCCAAAGCCTCCCTCAGATTATTGGGATCTCACCAGCTACTATTTGTGGAAATGTCACCATTTGAATATCCATTTAATAATTTTATTTGTTTGGGATCCCTTTCACTGATTTGAATTACATGCATTTTAGTTACGAAGCATGACTATGAGCACAACTATGTGGTTTTTTTCTGTATTGCAGATGGCTGAATAAAAATGGGATTCGGGAAATTGAGAATCACGCATTTAATGGAACCTACCTGGACGAGCTGTAACTATTTCTGTTGTTTACTATTCTGAAAAGCAATTATTAGAAGGTAGTAACTGCTGCAAGCTGTTTTTTTAATCTCAGATTGTTTTAGCATCACTATCTTTGTGTTTTTCAGAAATCTAAGTGATAATCACAACCTAGAAAAATTACCAAATGAGGTCTTCCAAGGAGCCAACGGACCCGTTGTTCTGTAAGTAATATTCAAATATTATTTTGCTTATTAATAATTCCCTAGAAAAGAACAGAGAAGAACATATGAATGGCAATCTGGATTTCAGCATCTCACAAGTCTTGGAGTTCAAAACTGGAGGTGTATTTCTAAGTATAAAAAAAAAAAAAAAAAAAGGGAGCCAGAGCCATAACTGCAATTTCAGTCTAGATCCCATGTTTTCCCTTTGTCCTCAAGTTTTTGGAGGTATTTGGATCTGGGGATTTAGGTCCAGATTCCTCTTCACAGCTGATTAAGGGAGCGGTTCTGCTTTGGTTTTTTTTCCAGAGAAAAATGCTGTTAGTTTTTTGTTTAAGCAAAATCAAGAAGAGGTGAGGGATGCTTAAATCTGAGCTGTTTACCCTTGAAGGTCTGCCCCTGCATCTCTGAAGCTTAATTCTAAAATGCCTCTAGGGATAGGGACTGGGACATCCCATCCCCTGTAGCGATAGGTGTGAGATGCATCTCATGTGGTTACAGCAGGGTGGCTTTGGTGGGTGATGAGCTGGAACGTGAGGTCTCAGCAGTTTCTCTAATCAGCATTAGAATGGTTGTGGAGCTCAGTCGCCATTACCTTGAGCCAGGGTTTGCCGTGGGGCCTGAAAATCCTGTGAGTGTGCACAACTGCTTGTGTTACTGAGCACAAGCCATGACATGTAACAGTGGCAACAGAGGCATGGGCATCTTTTTTTGTCTCACCAATTCATCAGAGCTTTTCTCTCTTCCCGGCCACCCTGGATGTCCAGAGAGGGCTGGGAGTCACCCAGAAGGGGTGGAAAGGGGTCACTGGAGCTGTTGGAAGATTTTACACAGAGGTTAGAGTGGTTAGAAATCTAAAAAAAGGGAGGAAAAAATGACTGGTTAAGCTTCAGTTCAGATCAGAGGCCTTTTTTCCATATTCTGATGGTCAGCGCACTATCTACCCTTTGTAGAGTAGGGTAGATGGTTGGACTCGATGATCCCAAGGGTCTCTTCCAACCTCAATGATTCTATGATTCTATGATATAAAGATCTATGGTATGGGTTACTGCATTCTGCTCTGCTTCCATCACACCCTCAAAGTGTCTTCCTTCTGTGGAGAAGACTGCCAGCAGAGCATCCTTTCAGCTGTAATATCATTGATGTTTCTTTGGAAAAGCATTGTTTCCTGTAGCGAAAAGTAAATGTGTTTTCTTTGTAGCTGATACAATCGTATTCTGGAGGTTTATCAAATCGATTTGGCTGTAGTTCAGATTCATTTGATAGTTCAATTTCTAACACTGAGTTATTTGTGTAAGAAGTTTTCTGTTCCCTTACCAATACATCCACTATCCTATGGATGGGAAATTACCTTTTTTATCCTGACTCAGATCATGAAAGAAGAGCTTTCTCGCTCATCCGTCACTGCAGCGTTCACCAGGAATGCACTTTCACTTGTGGTATTGGTTGACCCATAATCACATCTTTGCTGGTATGAGCAGTGTTGTTGCAATCAAAGCTGTGTTGCAGACTGCAATGTTTTATTAGAATGAACATCAGGATGTTTTAACTCTTGATCTTCCTGAACCGGTGTTGTACAGTCACTCAAGACCAACTTCTGTTTGATATTTCAGCACATTAAAATAATGTGAAAGAAACCCAAACACAAATAGTAATGACAGAAAGCACAAATCTTAGCCCTTCTACAGGCTACGCAGTTCCACAAATCAGTTCCTCTCTCAGGCTTACAGCTCTTGGCTGAATTAGAATATCTGTTTTGGAAAGACATCAAGTTTTGAGTTAAAGGATTTCAGTGCTGACAGTAGGCAAGTAAATCAAATGGCTAATTACTCCCACACCTATACACATTCCTTCTATACAGAAACACTCTGTATTTCCTACTCGGAGTTTCGTAGCTTCAGTTTTCAGACAGATTGTTTCATTTAATCATCTTCTGGTGCTCGCAGAGATGTAGTGGCTTACATCAGTTTTCACTGAAGTCCTTAGGAGTTCTCTGGCTGCGTCCTGTCTCGGATGCAGGGTAAGATATGGCTGTGGTCCTTGCAATTTGTCTTCAACAGGAGACCCAGATACGGGGCCACAGGAGAGCTCCAGTAGATCCCTGACTCGACAGCTGAGCCCCTGGAGCGCAGCCAGGAATCGGTGCAGACACAAGTACAGAGAAAATTGTTCTCCCCAACCAGCCTGCCCCTCTCCCATTTCTGCTCCACTGGCCATTGCTTCCTATTTCTGCATGTGCCTTTCAAACCTCATCAGCTGGGCAGTATTTTTGCTAATCCAACAGAGACTCCCAGTGGGAAAGGGAAAGGATTGGAAGAGAAGTCAGGTTCATTTTGCTGTTCCTGCGCCGGCTGCTGTCAAGGCTGATGACTAGCAGCCAAGCAATAATATTGCAAGAATATGTATTCCAGTCACTGACGCTTTCTGGTTTGATTTTCTACTGCCACTTTACCATCTTGTTCATCGTGCTTATTTAATTTATCAAGCCTCTTAACTGGAGAGCAGCGCCCCAAAGAACCTCTGCGCTAAGGTGTACGCAGGGTGACTCAGTGGAGTGAGTTACTAAACCACCTGCACACAGACTGTACGTGCTTTCAGGGGCTTATCGGTGACATATTGATACCTGTCCCTAACAGACACACCAACAAACCCTGCAGGAGTCTGCAAAGCACTTCCCCTAACTGGCTCCTGTTCCTGTAAAATAATGAGCATAAAAAGAAAAAAACAAATTTAAAGAAGAAGAAAGTATTTTCATGGAAAAATATTAAATATTTATGAAATTATTTAGAGATGTCCAGAGATCCAGTAACATTTTAGCTATTTTTAAGTCTAGGTGATACTCCTATTCATATTTTCTTGTTATTTTCACCCAGTGTAATAACAGTTTGGAGTCAGTAAAGATTTTTAGCTAACAACCCGAAGAAAACATTTTCCATGCTCCTGTTCAGAATTACGAGCCCTTGTGAAGCTTTATAGGCTCTTAATGATGCCATGAGTGATGCTGTCTGTGGATTTAGGCAGAAAACTGCTGTTTAGTTGTTGAGTCATGAGCATATACTCCAGGTGACAGTTTTCATTCGGTGGCCTTAGTAGGCAATAGTCAGTCCACAAAACAATCAAGGTTACTCACTGCAACCTAATTAGGAGGACCACAGCGTGGCTTCTCTCAGTCCCACCTGCAGAAGTTCAGAGAAGCATTTCTGACTCCACCGGTCTTCTTGCCGTTCCAGTAGAAGTCATGGCCCCAGGAGAGGGCAGCAGAGTGGGGTCTGTGTTTGTTCCCCTGCTGCCACAGTTCATGGTCCAGTTGGTGAAGGTGGTACATTCCTTCAGAGCCTGGGTGCAGAGTCTCAGCTGTGGGCACAGCACGGACACAAGATCACCTTAACCAGTTTTACTCGCTGCTTAATTAACTGCCTGTAAGTTTGGTAGAACTCAGACACTCTAAGCTAAAGACCATGAGTTCAAACAGAGCCGTTTCCTGGTATTAATTTTGTTTCCTAGAACAGAGAGCAGAGGTGCAAATGTGCACATGGTACACAGAAACTGCCTAAACTTTATTACACGCTGCTAAAAGCTGGTCTCTGCCTCGCGTGGCACCACGCTCCTGCATTAATAGGATAATAAAAACAATTTGTGCATGTTGGGTAATAGAGATCAAATAACGTGTTGTCCTGACATTGTACTGTTACGGATGAATTGGAAACTGTAACTTGTAGGGAGCATGGAGAAAATTACAAATATTGTCAGTCCAGTTCCTTGATTAGGGAAAATTCCTTTCTTTTGTTGGAGAATAAAGAGCAGAGCAGCCTCAGCCACCACTGCCTCCTGGATCCGTCTCGGGCAATAAGAGCACAGGGGCTGAGGGAGGGCAGGGTGATTTTGTGCAGTTCATTTTTACTGTTGCTCTTAAAACCAAGCAGTTTGCTCTTCTGCTGTCACAAGCTGAGGGGACACAGTTTGTGCCCTAGGGAAATGTGGGGACACTTGGCCCCTCCTGTTACACCCTGGAGCCGTGGGGATGGGCTCCCAAGTGTCTCTTAGCTGGAGATGGAGCACCCTTGGTCCTACTTCCCCTTCCCCCCCCTGTGTGGCACAAGTCAAGATTTAGTTTGCACAATGTTTCCTTTTAAAAGCCCCACTAATGCTCTTTTTAATACGTTTCATAGCTGCTGCCTCCATCACTGCCTTTGATAGCCAGTCCCACACAGTAATTGCCTTCCACATAAACGCATCTCTCCTAACCTCCTGCAATCTTGCCCCTTTCTTCGCTTCAGTCTGTGCTCCCTTTATTTTTTAAACCTTTGGAAATGTTTTGTTATTTTTATTCCTCACAGTTTGAACCATGTCATGTCTGTCTCTCTTTAATCTCTTTTTCTTCCTAATGAGTACAAAACCTGATATCCCCAACCTCTTCTCGCATCTGTACCCTCTGTGAGCTGCTCTCTTTGTGTTTGTTGCCTTTTCCACACCAGCCTTCCCATGACGTGATGTTTGTGTAGCAAACTTCTGTTGTGATTTCATCAGCCTTTTTTAGCCTTTAACGGTATTCTGGGATGATTGTTGCATTTACTGGGTATTTACTAAACTCAGAATCATATGGTACAAATGGTTTATGTCCCTGTTAATTCTTACCCAGAGGGTTATGGGATTATTTTTTTTATTTTTTCTCAGACCAGAGTAACATCACTTGATTGTTGTTTGCAAAGGATATTAGTTCAGGTTTCCTGGAGGAACACCTAATTTATCCCTGGTTCCTCTTCTCGGTGTAGATTTCCAGCTGATCTCTTTCCAGTCACTACTCTGAGGATGAGTAGGACAGTCTAAAACACGTACCCACCATCGAGCAGAAGAAAATTTGCTTTTTACCAAGATTTTCATATGTTTTCTTAAAGGGATATTTCAAGGACAAGAATCAGTTTCCTCCCAAGTCATGGATTAGAACTCATTAAGAAGCTAAGAGCAAAGTCTACATACAATTTAAAAAAGCTTCCTGATTTAAGCAAATTTAGATCTTTGATTGAAGCAAACTTCACCTATCCTAGCCATTGCTGTGCATTTACAAACTGGAAAAGACAAAAGTAAGTGATACCTTTTTTTTTCTCTTTTTGGTGCTTCTCAGCAGTTGACAGTGAATTAAATAAACTTCCTCAAAATCGGGATAGAAATGGTCTCTTCAGTGCAAGTAAGTAAATGGGTAGAAATAAATAAATATCCAATACATACAGGTTTGTGCATGTTTCACAGTGCGCTGCCCCTCCATTAAAGGGGGGAGTGATAGATTTGGAGAGCTGCTGTAGCCTGCACCTCTCACGGGCCCATCTTTCATTGGGACCTGCCATCCCGGGTCAGCCTTGGAGCCACGCTTTTCCACAGGAGAAGTTGGACAACTTTTCAGGAGGGAGCTGGAGGGAAAGGTGGGTTTGCAGAGAAGTTGGTCAAGGCTTCAATTCAGGAGGGTGACAGGACTGCTGAGTGACCCTAAACTCTTCTCTCAGAAAGCCACACTGATGTTGGAACACTGTCCAACCAAGTGCCACAGATACATTGTCTGCCAACTCTATGTACACAATGTTTTTGGACATGCTTTCTGAAGTGGTTAACCTAGAGCAGACCCCTTTACCCAAGCCAACAGAGGGGGGTCTTTTTAGACTCCCAAAGTAATTTTCTGCGCTTGTTTTAATTTTCCATTAGCAAGTTGCTGTGAGACTTCAGGTATCAATGATTCTTAATGAGTATTTTCAGCTGCTCAGACAGACTAAATGTACACATTACAGTCCCCTATAGTATCAGGTGTGATACAATGGTAAGAAATAGTGTGCAAGTTGGTTGCTCTTTATGTTATATGATATATGTGATTACTTGAATAAACGTGCATGTGAACTGTATCACCCTGGTCAACAGAAAAAAGTTGAATGAATTTATGTGTGTCTTTAATAGTTACCAAAAGACTAAGCAAAATGCAAAATTATTAAACCCAATTACTTAGATCAACTCTTCCTCTTAACTGCATGAAGACATGATTTAAAATGTTAATTTCTTCCATACAGTCATGTGTCTTGTACTGAAATTGGTGGGAGACTGACATCGTGTCTCCCTCCTAAAGAGAGAAAATGGCTGCCCTTTATTTCTGTGTGAATACCCAAGGTATCACTGTACACTTCAGCAGGGATCGCTCACACGTGCGGGAGCTGCGCCCGCTCTCATTGCAAAGCAGTTCTCTTGACAGCTGGCACAAGCTGCGTGTGCGTTGAGGATTGCTCATTTTGTTTAGGAGTTATTAATAGTTTGCTGTGCTCGATCACACAGTGTGTATTATTTCTGTGGTGGGAGCTGCGGGCACAGTGGTGGTGGTGGTGACAACCGTGATGTGACCTGACTTGCCGGACACCGTCACAGGAGACAGTCACTCTGCCGTGGCTGTTTGGGTCTCAGAGTATCTCCAGGTGGTCCAGGGAGGATAAGAAAGATGCCCTGTCATCCCGAGGTGCCTTTCTAAGGATCAGGACAGCAGTTGGTGTTCACATGCAAAATCGGGGAAGGAGTTAAGACAGGAACGTGTGGCCTCTTTCTGGCTGTCCTCTTTATGTTAAAATTCCCCTCTTTGAGAGTTTTGCAGCAGTTGAGAACCTTAGATAAAATAAGTTGCCGTAGTGGATCATGCTCAATCACCTCTCCCAGATCCACCTGCACCAGCAAACAGGGGCTGCTGTGGTAACGGAAAGCTTAAACCTGTTACAGCTTTCTAAATTTTGGAGGATGTTGCATCAAGCACAAGACACAAATTAAAACGTAGGCAATTTTGATGCTTTTTTTCCCCCCATTCCAATAAGGATTATATGCTAAATATCGATCTGTAGGTTTATCACACTGGAATATTGTGTTGCTGGCCTAACAGAAGGCAAACTGCTTTCCCAGGACAAGCCCAGAGGAGTACGTTGAACTCCCCTCACGTTTTCCTTCTGACTGGAAAATAATATCCTTGAAGTGTGGACAGGACAAAGCCTGGATGTTAAAACCCTCAACTTGACATAGAGCATTATGAACTTCAGCAAGCTTTTGGCTTTCTTTGACATAAAGATCACCTTCTGCCTAAAAGAATGACATTGATATGACTCTGTCCTTACAGTTGATCATTATTCTTTGGAGGAGCTGTCACTTGAAATCCTACTTTTTTAAAAAATGTGGCAGCATCAGGAGTCGTATTTGGGCCTCGTCTCCTGAGAACATAATATCAGTTGCTCACAACTCACCTGATGTCACTTTTCAGCGAGGGTGATTGGTTTGAGATAGGGCTTAATACACAACCTGGGTCGGGACTATTTATTCTGCTGAGTGTGTTTCTCAGCACACAAGATCCTGCTGACACTGGATCCAGACAAAGCACATAAAATAACCACTTGTACAAAGGTAGTCATTTTTGCTTATTTTTGTCAGAGCACTCTGCCAATTTTCATGTTATTACTTAAGTTGTTCTTTCTCTAGTTTATTTCTTCAGAGGGTTTACTTGTTAAAGAGCAGCAGAAGGTTACAAAGAGACTGAATATATGAACTGTGTTACGGTACCTACAAACCAATTCTCAAAAAGGAAGCAAGGACCCATCCC